>NW_013836865.1:0-1167 GCF_000517525.1 Limulus polyphemus
CGATATATATATATATGGTAAATAAAAACTTCTGATTAAACATTCACATCGATATATATATATGATAAATAAAAACTCCGGATTAAACATTCCCATCGATATATATATATATGGTAAATAAAAACTTCTGTTTAAAAATTCACATTGATATTTTTATTTACCATATATACATATATCGATGTGAATGTTTAATCAGAAGTTTTTATTTACCATACATATATATCATTGTAAATGTTTAATCAGAAGTTTTTATTTTATATATATGGTTGTAAGTTATATATATATGGTAAATAAAAACTTCTGATTAAACATTCTCAACGATATACATGTACATGGTAAATAAAACTTGTGATTAAACATTCACAAAGATATACATATACATGGTAAATAAAACATTTACAAACATATATATATATATATATGGTAAATAAAAACTTTTGATTAAACATTGACATCGATATATATATATATGGTAAATATAAACCACTGATTAAACATTCACATCGATATATATATATATATGTTATATAAAAACTTCTGAGCAAACATTTACAACGATACATATCTATATACATATATATGGTAAATAAAAACTTTTGTTTAAAAATTCACATCAATATATATATATATATATATATAAATGAAAACTTCTGGGTAAACATTTACAACGATACAAACATATATATATATGGTAAATAAAAACTTCTGTTTAAAAATTCACATTGATATATATATGGTAAATAAAGACTTCTGATTAAACATTCACATCGATATATATATATGGTAAATAGAAACTACTTGTTAAACATTCACATCGATATATATATATGGCAAATAAAACTTCTGATTAAAAATTTACAACGATATAAAGATATGGTAAATAAAAACTTCTGATTAAACATTCACATCGATATATATATATAGTAAATAAAAACTTCTGTTTAAAAATTCACATTGATATATATATATATATGGTAAATAAAAACTTCGGATTAAAAATTCACATCGATATATATATATAAATATATGATAAATAAAAACTCCGGATTAAACATTCCCATCGATATATATATATGGTAAATATAAACTTCGGATAAAACATTTACAACGATATTGTGAATGTTTAATCAGGAGTTTTATTTATCATATATATATATATATATTCGA
>NW_013836866.1:0-321 GCF_000517525.1 Limulus polyphemus
GTGCTATCACTATAAATGATTAGAGAATACTAAACTTTACACATAATATAGGCTACACTAACGTGACGTTTAGGCGGTTAGTTTAACTATTATAGGTGATGTACATTTCTTGGGGGTGGTTAATGAAAGTGTTCCAAAACGCGACATTAATTTCTTGACAACCTCGCAGTTCGTAATTATGAATTACTAAAGTTCTTGTAAAAAAATTGTTTGTTTTAAATTTGATCAGACCATAAAACACAGTAAATATTAACACAGTTCAACTATTACATTGTTAACTCTTATATAACAAGATAGCAAGACGCAGGATAGACTTTCCAT
>NW_013836867.1:0-443 GCF_000517525.1 Limulus polyphemus
GAAGGAAAGCACAGAACGTCCAACACCGTTCTGGTGTTATTAAGATTAATCTGAACTATTTTGCATATAGACGTATGTGGCGGGAAGACTGGGGGAAAACACCCTAGCTTGCAATACATAAGACCATTGGGATAATTTTTAGTTTTCATTCGGGCAAAATTAGAAGCAAAAAATATAACCTCATTCTGCCAAACATTGTATACCCCCTTCTGAAAAATCCCCCGTATGCCTATGATTTTGCACATAATGAACTTTAGTAAAATACCATAAATGAGAATTTAAATAGATTTCTGTACAATGATCTATTAATATTTATATATAGGATGTTTTTTAGACGGATTTATTTTTAAAAAGGAGCTGTGTATCTGATTTAGCAGAGATTCTTCTGTAACGTAAGTTACGACTAGTCATATAACAAATGGTTTAGGTGCTTCATTACCATT
>NW_013836868.1:0-407 GCF_000517525.1 Limulus polyphemus
TGATGAAGAACACCATATAATAACCTGATGGAGAACACCACATACTAAACTGATGGAGAACACCACATACTAAACTGATGGAGAACACCACATACTAAACTGATGGAGAACACCATATAATAAAGTGATGGAGAACACCATATAATAAAGTGATGGAGAACACCATATAATAAAGTGATGAAGAACACCATATAATAAAGTGATGGAGAACACCATATAATAAACTGATGAAGAACACCATATAATAAACTGATGAAGAACACCATATAATAAACTGATGAAGAACACCATACAATAAACTGATGGAGAACACCATATAAGAAAGTGATGGAGAACACCATATAATAAAGTGATGGAGAACACCATATAATAAACTGATGGAGAACACCATATAATAAACTGATGAA
>NW_013836869.1:0-566 GCF_000517525.1 Limulus polyphemus
ATATATGATGTATACATTATATAACTGCACGAATGTACCACCAATTCAGTGATGTTTGTATATATTATACAACTGCATGGACATACCACCAATCCAGTGATATATGTATATATTATATAACTGCGTGGACATACCACCAATCCAGTGATATATTTATATATTATATAACTGCATGAACGTACCACCAATCCAGTAATATATGTATATATTATATAACTGCATGAACTTACCACCAATCCAGTAATATATGAATATATTATATAACTGCGTGGATATACCACCAATCCAGTGATATATGTATATATTATATAATTGCATGGAAATTCCACCAATCCAGTGATATATTTATATATTATATAACTGCATGAACGTACCACCAATCTAGTGATATATGATGTATATATTATATAACTGCGTGGACTTACCACCAATCCAGTAATATATGAATATATTATATAACTGCGTGGATATACCACCAATCCAGTGATATATGTATATATTATATAACTGCAGGACTTACCACCAATCCAGTGATATATATATATATATATTATATAACTGCACGA
>NW_013836870.1:0-407 GCF_000517525.1 Limulus polyphemus
TAGTAGAGCTAGATAAGTTTCCTAATTTTGTGTATGTTGTTGTATTAACCAGTAATTTTAGCAAAGGTGGTTCTTATAAATATTTACCTTCTAACACATGGTTCGCTATAACTGTTTTCTGGACTTGCATCCCCGACGTTATTGTCCAGTATTTAGCCGTGCACTTGTACACACCGATATCGGAAGTCTGAAAGTTGTGGATCGTTAAGTCGCCGGTATCTTCGTGTACTTGGATTTTGTCATCACTATTTTCTAGGACACCCTTCGGACCTGTCCACGTGTAGCCGAAAACACCAGCGATTGAATGTTCAAGCTCATACTGGTTAGGGATACAGTAAACCACATACCGCCTGCCTTGTTCGATGTTTTCAGGAATAATGTTTACTTCTTCGGGCCGCAAAGAGGGC
>NW_013836871.1:0-597 GCF_000517525.1 Limulus polyphemus
TTTGGTGTGACGGGGATTCGAACCCGCGATCCGCAGTTTGCGAGTCGAGTGCGTAACCACCTGGCCATGCCGGGCCGCCCTTAAGGTTCAGCTATTCGTTTGATTTCCAGGTTTTATCATACTCATTTCTAGCTTGATAACTACATTTCTGCTTCAGTATTAGTTCTATTATGCGAAAAGTCAGGAAGACAATCTTTACTGTGTAAACGTACTGTAATATATTATAAAAACCTCGCAAACAGCAAGCCTTACTTCTTTCAAATAAAGTAAAGAAAGTTTGATACTATTTGTTAATGTTTATTTTTTATTTTTACTTAATGGTATTGCAGAGTTTTGTATTAGCTTACGTGACTGACGTCAAATTAAAAGAAAACAATATAAATCACTCTTTAAAACAACGAGAAAAAGTCAAGCACATTAACTTATAAAAGGAAGTAGGAGTAAGTAGACGAGAAAATGTTGTATGAATAAACGAAGAAAGACTAAAAGTTGTTTAAATAAAAAATAGTCAAGCACATTAACTTATAAAAGTAAGTAGGAGTAAGTAGACAATAAAATGTTGTATGAATAAACGAAGAAAGACTAAAAGTTGTTTAA
>NW_013836872.1:0-706 GCF_000517525.1 Limulus polyphemus
GACAACATATCACCATTAAACAAACTGACATATGTAGTCAGTAATTACTGACAGTACGTGCCAAATAAACAAATTAACGACATATGTTGTAAGAAGTTAACGATAGGTTTTACCTACTAAACAAAGTAACAACATATTTAGTAAGATAATAAACGCCAGTACGTACCTACTAAACAAAGTAACAACATATTTAGTAAGATAATAAACGGTAATACGTACCTACTAAACAAAGTAGCAACATATTTTATAAGATAATAAACGGCACTATGTACCTACTAAACAAAGTAACAACATATTTAGTAAGATAATAAACGGCAGTACGTACCTACTAAACAAAGTAAAAACATATTTAGTAAGATAATAAACGGCACTATGTACCTACTAAACAAAGTAACAACATATTTAGTTAAGATAATAAACGCCAGTACGTACCTACTAAACAAAGTAACAACATATCTAATAAGATAATAAACGTCAGTATGTACCTACTAAACAAAGTAACAACATATTTAGTAAGATAATAAACGACAGTACGTACCTACTAAACAAAGTAACAACATATCTAGTAAGATAATAAACGACAGTACGTACGTACTAAACAAAGTAACAACATATTTAGTAAGATAATAAACGTCAGTATGTACCTACTAAACAAAGTAACAACATATCTAGTAAGATAATAAACGCCAGTACGTACCTACTAAAC
>NW_013836873.1:0-408 GCF_000517525.1 Limulus polyphemus
TAGTAACTTACCAGTGTGAAAGAAAATCATTAAACAACAGTAGATATTAACGACATTTAAACAGGTAGTAACATACCAATGTCAAAAAAAAACTTTAAACAAGAGTAGATATTAACGACATTTAAACAGTTCGTAACATACCAGTGTCAAAGACCAACATTAAACAACAGTAGATATTAACGACATTTAAACATGTAGTAACATACCAGTGTCAAAGACCAACATTAAACAACAGTAGATATTAACGGCATTTAAACAGGTAGTAACATACCAGTGTCAAAGACCAATATTAAACAACATTAGATATTAACTACATTTAAACAAGTAGTAACATACCAATGTCAAATACCAACATTAAACAACAGTATATATTAACGACATTTAAAAAATGAGTAACATACCAGTGTC
>NW_013836874.1:0-269 GCF_000517525.1 Limulus polyphemus
AATGATACTGTGTACTATCAATAACAAGCCACAAGATTTAACAATACTGTGTCCTGTCAATAAGAAGATACAGGATTTATCAATACTGTGTCCTGTCAATAAGAAGATACAGGATTTATCAATACTGTGTACTGTCAATAAAAAGAAACATAATTTAACAATACTGTGTCCTATCAATAATGAGAAAGACATAATTTATCAATACTGTGTCCTGTCAATAAGAAGATAAAGAATTTATCAATACTGTGTACTGTCAAAAAGAAGACAAT
>NW_013836875.1:0-409 GCF_000517525.1 Limulus polyphemus
AACAAAAAAAAAAAAATAATTGACCCGCGATCAAAAAAGGTTGCCGACCACTGCGAGTCTAATCCCTTATGGTGATGGCACACGACAAGACACACATTCGGCATGTAAATGCTGTTTGAATACAAGAAGGGAAACAACGTCTCTGTAGCCACAAAGAATACCAAATAAGTTTATGGAAATGTTTTGAACATTCGTAAGTGTCAACGATTTTTCAGCAAATTTCGTTCAGGTGAGTTTAGCCTTAAAAACTGTGATGGCAGGGGCCGACACGTTGGAATTGATATTGATGCTCTGAACACGATTGTTGAGTCTAACCCAAGGCAACACACTCGTGAAATTGCCCTGAATTTGCATGTCTCTCATGAAACAATATGTAAACATCTAAGGAATGTGGGGAAAATCCTTAAAG
>NW_013836876.1:0-407 GCF_000517525.1 Limulus polyphemus
GATTGTGGTATGACATTACCCTTTGAGAGGAACACTAACTTGTGATATGACGTTACCCTTTGAGAAGAACACTAACTTGTGTTATGACATTACCCTTTGAGAGGAACACTAACTTGTGTTATGACATTACCCTTTGAGAGAAACACTAGATTGTGGTATGACATTAACTTTTGAGAGAAACATTAACTTGTGATATGACGTTACCCTTTGAGAGGAACACTAACTTATTTTATGATATTACTCTTTGAGAGGAACACTAACTTGTGTTATGACATTACCCTTTGAGAGGAACACTAACTTGTGTTATGATATTACTCTTTGAGAGAAACACTAACTTGTGTTATGACATTATCCTTTGAGAGGAACACTAACTTGTGTTATGACGTTACCCTTTGAGAGGAACACTA
>NW_013836877.1:0-405 GCF_000517525.1 Limulus polyphemus
AGGGTAAAACGAAATGCAAAACGTGGAGTTTATCTTATAAGAAAGGTAATGGCCTTTTAGATGCTTCGATTTTGTTTGAATAATCCAATTTTAAAAACTCTTCTTTGTTTAGAATATAATCGAAGACATAAAAAACAAAAAAGTAGAGTACATTTGAAGAAATTCGAAATTTTGATAACAGATTATGAAATAATTATTGGGAATTTTGATGAATGGATATCAATTTTCAAAGTCTTATATCATTCGCATGTTTGTGTTGAAATATAAGGAAAAAGTATTTTTTTCAAAATTTTGGAAAAAACATGGGCTATAGCCTTGGCTTTTAGGTGAAAATATGAATTTTTTGGTAAAATTGGAAAAAAGTGCTTTTTGGAGGCAAATTAATAGCAATATATCTGATACTGC
>NW_013836878.1:0-406 GCF_000517525.1 Limulus polyphemus
AAGACACAGTAGATATCTCAATATGGATAAAAAAAAATAGAGCGTAAAGTAGACACAGTAGATATCTCAATGTGGCTTTAAAAAATAAGATCGTAAATAGACACAGTAGATATCTCAAGGTGGTTCTAAAACAAATAGACCGTAAAGTAGAAACAGTAGATATAAAATGTGGTTCTAAAACAAATACATTGTAAAGTAGACACAGTAGATATCTAAATGTGGCTCTAAAACAAATAGATCGTAAAGTAGACACAGTAGATATAAAATCTGGCTTTAAAAGAAATACATTGTAAAGTAGACACCGTAGATATCTCAATATGGCTCTAAAACACATATATCATAAACTACACTCAGTAGATATATCAATGTTTATCTAAAACAAATATATTGTAAAGTAGACACAGCA
>NW_013836879.1:0-408 GCF_000517525.1 Limulus polyphemus
GATAAACTGTATTACATCAGAAGTGTACAGGCAATCACTCAGCACTGTATAGCTCTGACAAAATTATAATATAACCTACATTTTATTTATTGTACATGTAGATGTACGCACCAACAAGTATGTTAATGCACCAACAAAGTTCTAATATAACAATGTAAAATTATATCATTTGTACAAAAGGTATCATTTTAAAGTGAAAATGTATGCGGTTATAGTTCCCAAAAGCATTGGGGATATTTCGTCTACCAGACATAACCAAAACAACAGATTCAAAGCTAGTCAGCATGTAACCGAAAAAAGGGGGGATTAGGATCTGGGAGCTAGAACCCACAATGTCTCAGATCCCACTATCACTCACTGTTTATAGCCAGTTGTGGGTATGATAGTTATCCCTAAAAAAAAAAACAT
>NW_013836880.1:0-407 GCF_000517525.1 Limulus polyphemus
ACAGTATCATGCGAAGTTTCACCTTCCTACTATGCGTTTTAAAGGAGTTATAGCAGGTTTTGCGTTTTGTACCAGTACTTCGTTCCTTTTGGAGGAATCTTCTCGAATTTTGTTATGAACGTTCGTTGCGTACTTGCGTATTTACATGCAAAATTCTAGTTTTGTATTATCATTTCTGCGACTTTTCTGGTCCATTTTGTTACTACTCTATTGGCTTTCTGAAAGAGTATGTGTACTGCAGTGAAGTCTTTTTGATATTGCGCTGTTATAGATTTCTTGCTATCAGAGGGTTCTAGATTGACGGATCTTAACCAAATTTGATTTGTATATTCACTAGTTCGTTCCACAGTATCATGCGAAGTTTCACCTTCCTACAATGCGTTTTAAAGGAGTTATGGCAGGTTTTG
>NW_013836881.1:0-438 GCF_000517525.1 Limulus polyphemus
AAATGATTAGTCTACCAGAGAGTGGGAGTTTAGTTGCAAAGGATTAGTCTACCAGAGAGTGGGAGTATAGTTGCAAAGGATTAGTCTACCAGAGAGTGGGAGTTTAGTTGCAAAGGGTTAGTCTACCAGAGAGTGGGAGTTTAGTTGCAATGGATTAGTCTACCAGAAAGTGGGAGTTTAGTTGCTACCAGAGAGTGGGAGTTTAGTTGCAAAGGATTAGCCTACCAGAGAGTGGGAGTTTAGTTGCAAAGGGTTAGTCTTCCAGAGAGTGGGAGTTTAGTTGCAAAGGATTAGTCTACGAAAGAGTGGGAGTTTAGTTGCAAAGGGCTAGTCTACCAGAGAGTGGGAGTTTAGTTGCAAATGATTAGTCTTCCAGATAGTGGAAGTTTAGTTGCAAAGGGTTAGTATTCCAGAGAGTGGGTATTTAGTTGCAAAGGG
>NW_013836882.1:0-407 GCF_000517525.1 Limulus polyphemus
AAGTTGAGTGTATCGGTAAAGTTGTTTTCGGAAAGAATAAATCAGTTTTATTAAGAAAGGACTTGTGTCGCTTAAGTTTCGTCGGAACGAAGTTACGGAAAGTTAATTAACAAACGGAGACTTCACACCTACATCACAGTTACGGCGATGCACATAGTCACTTTTTGTATAAAGGTTAAAGAAAATAAAGTAATTTATTATTGTTACATGGACTGGACGTTGAATTTTTTCACCAAATAATTTAATCCTACCGGAAAAATAATTATGCTATTACATTATATCACACCATTATAACTGCAGTTTCTTAAATATAGGTTTCAAAGAGTCAATATCATTCTCAGTTATTTTTCCTCGTCCAAAATTATTATAATGCAGATGACGTCCTTATGATTGTTATTGTTTTTTTA
>NW_013836883.1:0-804 GCF_000517525.1 Limulus polyphemus
TCAACAATCACCTGCATGAAAGTACGTTACCTAGTTATACAACTGTTGACAGTTCACCTCAAAAATCACCTGTATAAAAGTATATTATCTAATTACACAACTGCTGACAGTTCATGAACTATCAACATTAGTGTAACTAGGTAACGTACTTTTATACAGGTGATTGTTGAGGTGAACTATCAACAGTAGTGTAACTAGGTAACGTACTTTTATACAAGTGATTGTTGAGGTGAACTGTCAACAGTTGTGTAACTAGGTAACATACCTTCATACATGTGATTGTTGAGGTGAACTGTCAACAGTTGTGTAACTAGGTAACGTACTTTTATACAGGTGATTGTTGAGGTGAGCTGTCAACAGTAGTGTAACTAGATAACGTACCTTCATACAGGTGATTGTTGAGGTGAACTGTCAACAGTTGTGTAACAAGGTAACGTACTTTCATGCAGGTGATTGTTGAGGTGAACTATCAACAGTAGTGTAACTAGATAACGTACCTTCATACAGGTGATTGCTGAGATAACGTACTTTTATACAGGTGATTGTTGAGGCCTAGTTACACAACTGCTGACAGTTCACCTCAACAATCACTTGTATAAAAGTACATTACCTAGTTACACAACTGTTGACAGTTGATCTCAACAATCACCTGTATGAAAGTACGTTACCTGTATAAAAGTACGTTACCTAGTTACACAACTGTTGATAGTTCACCTCAACAATCACCTGTATAAAAGTACGTTACCTGGTTACACAACTGTTGACAGTTCACCTCAACAACCACCTTCAACAGTAGTGTAACTA
>NW_013836884.1:0-713 GCF_000517525.1 Limulus polyphemus
TCTCTGCCAGTAGCTCAAATTGTGCTCTATATGCTTCCCACGGTGCTTTCCCATCGTATTTCTGTGGCTTCCTTCGTACTGGATCACTCCTATTACTGACATTCATATCTGGAATGTGACTTCTAACGGGACTAAATATGTCTGCATTAGGGTTTAGCTGCAGGGTTTGGAAGGGCTTGTCATTGTCTGGGGCTGGTTAAGTCGATGGTCAATGTATCCTCCTTGTGTAACAGACAATAAATCGTTCTTTAACGTATCTAATTCGCTTTTAAATTTACTAATGTTTTCCATTTGTACTTTATGTTTCCTTTCTTGTTCCAGTTGCCACTGCTGTAGTCTCTCTTCTTGTTTCTTTTCTCGTTCTTCTTGTTTATTTTCTTTCTCCTCTAACAACTGCTGTAATTTCTGAGAGATTACAGCAGTTGTTGGAAGAGAAAGAAAATAAACAAGAAGTTCTTGTTTCTTTTCTCGTTCTTCTTGTTTCTTTTCTTTTTCCTCCAACAACTGCTGTAATCTCTCTTCTTGTTTCTTTTCTTTTTCCTCTAACAACTGTTGTAATTTCGCTTCTCGTTCTTTTTGTTTCTTTTCTTGTTTATTTTTTCGTTCTTCTTGTTTCTTTTGCTGTTCTTGTATTGCTGCCATCAAGTCTGCTATGCTGTAGTTTGATTTGCGCTTCTCGTTTCCATTTTTTTTGTCCCACTCTCTGACACCAA
>NW_013836885.1:0-1158 GCF_000517525.1 Limulus polyphemus
GACACAAGATTTAACAATACTGTGTACTGTCAATAAGAAGACAAAAGATTTAACAATACTGTGTACTATCAATAAGAAGACACACGATTTAGCACTACTATGTACTATCAATAAAAAGACACAAGATTTAACGATACTGTATACTGTCAATAAGAAGACACAAGATTTAACGATACTGTGTACTGTCAATAAGAAGACACAAGATTTAACGATACTGTGTACTGTCAATAAGAAAACAAGAGATTTAACGATACTGTGTACTGTCAATAAGAAGACACAAGTTTTAACGATACTGTGTACTGTCAATAAGAAGACAGAAGGTTTAACGATACTGTGTACTGTCAATAAGAAGACACAAGATATTAACGATACTGTGTACAGTCAATAAGAAGACACAAGATTTAACGATACTGTGTACTGTCAATAAGAATACACAATATTTAACGATACTGTGTACTTACAGTACACAGTATCGTTAAATCTTGTGTATTCTTATTGACAATAAAAAGACACAATATTTAACAATACTGTGTACTGTCAATAAGAAGACACAAGATTTATAAATACTGTGTACTGTCAATAAGAAGACAAAAGATTTAACGATACTGTGTACTGTCAATAAGAAGACACAAGATTTAACGATACTGTGTACTTTCAATAGGAAGACACAAGATTTATCGATACTGTGTACTGTCAAAAAGAAGACACAAGATTTAACTATACTGTGTACTGTCCATATGAAGACACAAGATTTAACGATACTGTGTACTGTCAATAAGAAGACATAATATTTAACAATACTGTGTACTGTCAATAAAAAGACACAAGATTTAACGACACTGTGTACTTTCAATAAGAGGACACGAGATTTTACAAAACTGTGTACTGTCAATTAGTAGACAAACGAGTTAACAATACTGTGTACTATCAATAAGAAGACACAAGATTTGTATCGTTTGTGTACCTTCAATAAGAAGACACGAGATTTTACAAAAAATTGACAGTACACAGTCGTTAAATCTTGTGTCTTTTTATTGATAGTACACGGTATTGTTAACTCGTTTGTCTACTTTTTAAATATTTAGTCTTTTATTGACAGTACACAGTAATACTGTGTACTGTCAATAAGAAGACACAATAGTATCGTTAAATTGTGTA
>NW_013836886.1:0-831 GCF_000517525.1 Limulus polyphemus
CGGTACTTCTGTGCTGGACCTAACGTAGGATTCAAATTCGAGAGCTCTGGCCATTGCATCCTGCATGGTAGAGGGGTGTGCTTGCTTCACTTGTATCTTAAGTTGTGGACTGTCCAAGGCATCTTCGAACTGATCCCTCAGCAACAACTTGAGGAGATCGGGGTGGTGCAGTTGGGTAGGCCTTGTGTGCCATGCTCTCCAAGTCCTGTGCCAGCTCTTGCAGGCTTTCCCCTTTAGCACGGACTCTCGTCCTGTAGACTTCTGACTGGTTTTGGGTTCTGTACCTGAGTTCCAGAACCTCTACCAGTGCTCTATAGTTGTGTCTGTCTGCTGCTGTCAACTGTCCAATATTTCCAGTGGTTGTCCCTTCAAGCTCGTTGCCAGATATACAGCTTTCTGCTCCTCTCACAATTTGAGCTACTGGCAGAGATGAATGGATGGACCTCTATATGCTTCCCACGGTGCCTTCCCATCGAATTCCTGTGGCTTCCTTCGGGAATGAATATGTCTGCATTAGGGTTTAGCTGCGGGGTCTGGAAGGGCTTGTCATTGTCTGGGGCTGATTAAGTCGATGGCTAATGTATCCTCCTTGTGTAAAAGACAATAAATCGATCGTCCTTTAACGTATCTAATTCGCTTTTAAATTTACTAATGTTTTCCATTTGTACTTCTTGTTTCCTTTCTTGTTCAAGTTGCCACTGCTGTAGTCTCTCTCTTCTTGTTTCTTTTTTCGTTCTTCTTGTTTATTTTCTTTCTCCTCTAACAACTGCTGTAATCTCTCTTCTTGTTTCTTTCTTTTTCCTCCAACAACTGCTGTAATCTCTCTTGTTT
>NW_013836887.1:0-407 GCF_000517525.1 Limulus polyphemus
CAAAATTCTAGTCTTCTATTATCATTTTTGCGACTTTTGTTGTCGTTTTATGTTACTCTTTTATTGGCTTTTCTGAAAGCGTATGTGTACTGCAGTGAAGCTTTTGGTTACTCATTGTTTTTCGATTTCCTATTACCAGAGGGTCCTAAATTGATGATTTTTTACCAAATTTGGTATGTAGGTACACTTTAACGTTGCGTAGTAATATGCAGAGGTTAACCTTCATCATGTTTGTTTTAAAGGAGTTATGGAACGTTTTGCGTTTTGTACCAGTACTTCGTTCCATTTGGACGGATCTTCTCGAAATTTTTTCAAGAACGTTCGTTGCATACTTTCGTATTTACATGCAAAATACTAGTCTTCTATTATCATTTTCGCGCCTTTTGTGGTCGTTTTATGCTACTCTA
>NW_013836888.1:0-407 GCF_000517525.1 Limulus polyphemus
GCTTGTTGTATATAACACATTCAGTAAGTTGGTTTGGACCATGTAATGCTGTTAACTTGTTGTATATAACACATTCAGTAAGTTGGTTGGGACCATGTAATGCTGTTAGCTTGTTGTATATAACACGTTCAGTAAGTTGGTTGGGATCATGTAATGCTGTTAGTTGTTGTATATAACACGTTCAGTAAGTTGGTTGGGATCATGTAATGCTGTTAGCTTGTTGTATATAACACGTTCAGTAAGTTGGGATCATGTAATGCTGTTAGCTTGTTGTATATAACACATTCAGAAGTTGGTTGGGACCATGTAATGCTGTTAGCTTGTTGTATATAACACGTTCAGTAAGTTGGTTGGGATCATGTAATGCTATTAGTTGTTGTATATAACACATTCAGAAGTTGGTTGAG
>NW_013836889.1:0-407 GCF_000517525.1 Limulus polyphemus
AGGACTGAATATGTCTGCATTAGGGTTTAGCTGCGGGCTCTGTAAAGGGCTTGCCATTGTCTGGGGCTGATTAAGTTGATGGTCAATGTATCCTCCTTGTGTAAAAGACAATAGATCGTCCATTAACGTATCTAATTCACTTTTAAATTTACTAATGTTTTCCATTTGTACTTTTTGTTTCCTTTCTTGTTCCAGTTGCCACTGCTGTAGTCTCTCTTCTTGTTTATTTTCTTTCTCCTCCAATAGCTGTTGTAATCTCTCTTGTTTATTTTGTTGTTCGAGCTGCCACTGCTGTTGTCTCTCTTCTTGTTTCTTTTCTTCTTCCTCCAACCACTGCTGTAATCTCTCTTCTTGTTTATTTTGCTGTTCGACCTGCCACTGTTGCAGGTTTTCTTGCAACTGCTGTT
>NW_013836890.1:0-720 GCF_000517525.1 Limulus polyphemus
GTTATTTGTTTATCAAATTATACAACATTTTTACATTATGTTTTAACAAATTATACAACATTTTTACATTATGTTTTAACAAATTGTACAACATTTTTACATTATGTTTTAACAAATTATACGTTTTTACAGTGTTTTATCAAATTATACAACATTTTTACATTATGTTTCATCAAATTATACAACGTTTTTACATTATGTTTCATCAAATTATACAACGTTTTTACGTTATTTTGTTATCAAATTATACAACGTTTTTACGTTATTTTTTTATCAAATTATACAACATTTTTACATTATGTTTTAACAAATTATACAACATTTTTACATTATGTTTTAACAAATTATACGTTTTTACATTATGTTTCATCAAATTATACAACATTTTTACATTTTGTTTTAACAAATTATACAACATTTTTACAGTATGTTTTATCAAATTATACAACATTTTTACATTATGTTTTAACAAATTATACAACATTTTTACATTATGTTTTATCAAATTATACAACATTTTTACATTATGTTTTATCAAATTATACAACATTTTTACATTATGTTTCATCAAATTATACAACGTTTTTACGTTATTTTTTTATCAAATTATACAACATTTTTACATTATGTTTTATCAAATTATACAACGTTTTTACATTATGTTTTAACAAATTATACAACGTTTTTACATTATGTTTCATCAAATTATACAACATTTTT
>NW_013836891.1:0-406 GCF_000517525.1 Limulus polyphemus
CAGTATTGTTAAATCTTGTGTGTTGTTTTTGATAATACACAGTATTGTTAAATCTTGTGTCTTCTTATTGACATTACACAGTATTGTTAAATCTTGTGTCTTTTTATTGACAGTACACAGTATCGTTAAATCTTGTGGCTTGTTACTGATAGTACACACTAATGTTAAATCTTGTTTCTTTTTGATAGTACATAGTATTGTTAAATCTTGTCGTCTTTTTGATAGTACATAGTATTGTTAAATCTTGTGTCTTCTTATTGACAGTACACAGTATTGTTAAATCTTGTGTCTTCTTATTGACAGTACACAGTATTGTTAAATCTTGTGTATTCTTATTGACAGTACACAGTTTCGTTAAATCTTGTGGCCTGTTATTGATAGTAAACAGTATCGTTAAATCTTTTGG
>NW_013836892.1:0-408 GCF_000517525.1 Limulus polyphemus
CTTTTTCCTCTAACAACTGCTGTAATTTCTCTTCTTGTTTCTTTTCTTTTTCCTCCAAGAACTGCTGTAATTTCTCTTCTTGTTTCTCTTCTCGTTCTTCTTGTTTCTTTTGCTGTTCTTGTATTGCTGCCATCAAATCTGCTAAGCTGTAGTTTGATTTGCCGTTTCTCGTTTCCATTTTTTTTTCTTGTCCCACTCTCTGACACCAATTTGTTACGTTTCCGTTCGTTAGTTAATTTTCCGTAACTTCGTTCCGACGAAACTTTAGCGACACAAGTCCTTTCTTAAATAAAACTGGTTTATTCTTTCCGGATACAACTTTACGATACACTTAATTTCAACAGTCACTCTATAACAAACGCTATAACTCACGTCTCACGAGCTCGACTTCAACAATACTCCGTTCAA
>NW_013836893.1:0-407 GCF_000517525.1 Limulus polyphemus
ACCTCACTCACTCCTTTGTACAAATGAACAGTGAACCTTACTCACTCCTTTGTACAGGTGAACAGTGGACCTCACTCACTCCTTTGTACATGTGAACAGTAGACCTCACTCACTCCTTTGTAAAAGTGAACAGTGGACCTCACTCACTCCTTTGTACAAGTGAACAGTGAACCTTACTCACTCCTTTGTACAAGTGAACAGTGAACCTTACTCACTCCTTTATACAAGTGAACAGTGGACCTCACTCACTCCTTTGTAAAAGTGAACAGTGGACCTTACTCACTCCTTTGTACAGGTGAACAGTGAACCTTACTCACTCCTTTGTACAAGTGAACAGTGAACCTTACTCACTCCTTTGTACAGGTGAACAGTGAACCTTACTCACTCCTTTGTACAAGTGAACAGTG
>NW_013836894.1:0-407 GCF_000517525.1 Limulus polyphemus
CAAGACATCAGATTTAACGATACTGTGTACTGTCAGTAAGAAAACACAAGATTTAACGATACTGTGTACTGTCAATAAGAAGACCAAGATTTCACTATACTGTGTACTGTCAGTAAGAAAACGCAAGATATAACAATAATGTGTCCTGTCAATAAGAAGACACAAGATTTAAAGATACTGTGTACTGTCAATAAGAAGACAAAAGATAAAACGATACTGTGTACTGTCACTAAGAAGACACAAGACTTAACGGTACTGTGTACTTTCAATAAGAAGACATAAGATTTAACGATACTGTGTACTGTCAATAAGAAAACACAAGATTTAACGATACTGTGTACTGTCAATAAGAAGACCAAGATTTAAAAATACTGTGTACTCTCAGTAAGAAGACACAAGATTTAACT
>NW_013836895.1:0-407 GCF_000517525.1 Limulus polyphemus
AGACCAGTCATGTATCAACTCTAACGGTATAACGAATAGACCAGTCATGTATCAACTCTCGAGGTGTAACGAATAGACCAATCAAGTATCAACTCTCAAAGTGTACTGAATAGACCAGTCATGTATCAACTCTCAAACTGTACTGAATAGACCAGTCAAGTATCATCTCTAACGGTGTAACGAATAGACCAGTCAAGTATCAACTCTAACGGTATAACGAATAGACCAGTCATGTATCAACTCTAACGGTATAACGAATAGACCAGTCATGTATCAACTCTCAAGGTGTAACGAATAGACCAGTCAAGTATCAACTCTCAAAGTGTAACGAATAGACCAGTCATGTATCAACTCTAACGGTATAACGAATAGACCAGTCATGTATCAACTCTAACGGTGTAACGAAT
>NW_013836896.1:0-631 GCF_000517525.1 Limulus polyphemus
ATGTATAGTTGATAGTCCTTGACACTACATGGAAGAAGAAAGAACAGAGTAAATGTATAGCAACAAGGTTTGCCAAGTTCTTAAAAAACAACAAGAAATAACTAGCTGTGATTTAAAACATCTCTCTCTCTTACTCTTTCAAGAACAGACCAGATTCGAGGATAAAAGCCTCTGGGAACCCTGTTTAAAGCTCCATCTAGCCTACGTCTACGTAGCCACTGGCCCTGACGGTCACTCTCCAAATTGATGTCTTCAGTTGTTCCTTCCTTTCCTATAAAGCTATCCACAACACTTCTCTGGTGAAAACAGAAAAAAAAACAACTAAAGTGCAGGTAAACATGATACCTTACAATATATACATACACAGGTGAGTGTTTTCTTATATGGTGATACACAGAAACAGGACGTATCATGTTTACAACAATCTATACATACACAGGTGTGTATTGCATTATGATGTATGTATGTATATATTGTAGTAAGCATAGTATGTCCTGTTTCTGTGTATCACCACATAATGCAATACACACCTGTATATGTATAGATTGTAAGTAAACATGGTATGTCCTGTTTCTGTGTATCACCACATAATGCAATACACACCTGTGTATGTATAGAAGGTGTGTATTGC
>NW_013836897.1:0-407 GCF_000517525.1 Limulus polyphemus
ATATGTTAGTATCGGTTAACACAGTGAGTCTGTATCAAGAGAGAGATGTTAGTATCAGTTAACACATTGAGTCTGTATCAAGAGAGAGATATGTTAGTATCAGTTAACACAGTGAGTCTGTATCAAGACAGAGATATGTTAGTATCAGTTAACACAGTGAGTCTGTATCAAGAGATATATGTTAGTATCAGTTAACACAGTGAGTCTCTATCAAGAGAGAGATGTTAGTATCAGTTAACACATTGAGTCTGTATCAAGAGAGAGATATGTTAGTATCAGTTAACACAGTGAGTCTATCAAGAGGGAGAGATGTTAGTATCAGTTAACACAGTGAGTCTGTATCAAGACAGAGATATGTTAGTATCAGTTAACATGGTGAATCTGTATCAAGAGAGAGATATGTTAGT
>NW_013836898.1:0-408 GCF_000517525.1 Limulus polyphemus
TAAGTATGTTGTTCAGTAGCAAGTACTCTCTGTAATAATAAAAAGATACACTATACTTTGGTGTATATGAAACACAGTAGTGGTTTGTTATTCAGTAGCAAGTACTGTGTGTAATATAAAGATATAAAAATATACTTTGGTGTATATGAACCACATTAGAGGTATGTTATTCAGTAGCAAGTACTGTGTGTAGTAATAAAGAGATACACTATACTTTGGTTTATATGAATCACAGTAGAAGTATGTTATTCAGTAGCAAGTCCTGCGTGTAATAATGAAGAGATCCACCATACTTTGGTGTATATGAACCACAGTAGATGTATGTTATTCAGTAGCAGGTACTGTGTGTAATAATGAAGAGACACACTATACTTTAGTGTATATGAACCATAGCAGAGGTATGTTGTT
>NW_013836899.1:0-580 GCF_000517525.1 Limulus polyphemus
CTGTTTGTTTTTAATACCATTCACTATATGGAGGCTGTTTGTTTTTAATACCATTCACTATATGGAGTATATTTGTTTTTAATACCATTCACTACATGGAGTCTATTTGTTTTTAATACCATTCACTATATGGAGTCTATTTGTTTTTAATACCATTCACTATATGGAGTCTAGTTGTTTTAATACCATTCACTATATGGAGTCTTATTTGTTTTATACCATTCACTATATGGAGTCTATTTGTTTTTAATACCATTCACTATATGGAGTCTATTTGTTTTTATACCATTCACTATATGGGGTCTATTTGTTTTTAATACCATTCACTATATGGAGTCTGTTTGTTTTTATACTATTCACTATATGGAGTCTAGTTGTTTTAATACCATTCACTATATGGAGTCTATTTGTTTTTATACCATTCACTATATGGAGTCTATTTGTTTTTAATACCATTCACTATATGGAGTCTAGTTTGTTTTAATACCATTCACTATATGGAGTCTGTTTGTTTTTAATACCATTCACTACATGGAGTCTATTTGTTTTTGTACCATTCACTATATGGGTCTATTTGTTT
>NW_013836900.1:0-1108 GCF_000517525.1 Limulus polyphemus
GTTTTAAAATTTATTTAAGTAATGTTTTTCTGATGCTTTTTTTCTTTTGGAATGTTGACTATTCAAAATGCAAAGAAAATTTTCAAATTTCACATGCAAAGTCTTTATAACCTCCAAATAGCCATCAAATGTTTGTTAAGAAAAAATGTCATATTTTATCTGTTAGTTTCACTATCAAATCTCTGTATTGGTTTGATCAATTTGATTGACCTCTTAACTACCATAAATAATTACGAAATGAATATAAGTTATCCATATTTCCTTCTAGATTGCCTCCAAATTATAACATGAAAACACAAATGTTTAGTCTAAATAGCTTAAGTCTCATAACATTATACATTTATATATATTTATTATTTTTATTATATTGACCTTTCAGCCATGCCTGCCAAACACTACAGACATTGCAATGACACGATGCACGTGCACTCATGTTACCGTACCCAAGTGCATCAAACTGACCTTTAAAAAGTGACCTATCTTGACTTTGTTTTAGTGGACTGGTATTTTGTAAAACAGTCACATTTCAGTTCTAATACATATGTATAGACATTATTAATATTTACAAATAAGTTCTTTAACTTATTTTTCTTAAAACATAGAAGAGTAAATAAAAAAAGCATAGCAAACATATATCTCTTCCAGTTACAAACTTTGTACTCGTTTGCTGCTCGTGTAGGTTGCTAAGCCTTATCCAATTTCGCATGTGGAGGGCGTGAAATGAAATATTTTTTTTAGGTTTTATATATACATTTTGAAATAACCAAAAATCATAAGTTACTATATCAATATTATAGAATTCCACTATAATTTATCAACCTCAGTAACTAAGCTGTATTTGGGTCTAAATAAATATGAAATTTTGAGCTC
This sequence comes from Limulus polyphemus, assembly GCF_000517525.1. Lineage (NCBI taxonomy): Eukaryota > Metazoa > Arthropoda > Merostomata > Xiphosura > Limulidae > Limulus > Limulus polyphemus. The sequence continues at coordinate 871 of NW_013836900.1, forward strand.
ACTAAAGTCTAACCTTACCATTTCAAATATGCTATGAAAAGAAAAGGTTTCCCAAAGTAAATACTTTACAAATCTCAGAGAACAATGTGGGGGATATTCTAAGCTTTCGACAAGTTATACACACGTCACAGACAGAAGTAGGTGTATGCAAGCAAGTCTTTCCAAAAATGGACAGGGTGGGCTGTGCCACTGTGGTTGATTCAGTACATGTAGCAATATCTCAGGAAAAAGAAAAGAT
>NW_013836901.1:0-404 GCF_000517525.1 Limulus polyphemus
GATAGTTCTAAAAACGTGGCGTGACACTAGTCATGTGACCTCGCTGACGCAACACTGCCCCTCCTTAATATTGTTCGTCGCGAACAATAACCACTTACAATAAACCAATAACAATTAACAATAACTTAATTAAATGTACAGAATTACAATCACAAAATTACAATTCAACAAAGTCTCTTAATTTTACGGGACGTATCTTCTTCCGTACTGGTCTCCATCTTGTTGGCTTCTGCTTCATATGGGGTTCATCTGCTTCATCAGGAAATGTTCTATCGTCGATAACAGGCACATCAGTGGTAGTAACTTCATCAAGAGCTTCACCGTTTCCCTTCTCAAAACTGAATAGAGTTTCTTCTTCGACAGTGGCTTTTTCAGGTGACACGTCTTCAGCAGCGTCATTTGTT
>NW_013836902.1:0-1232 GCF_000517525.1 Limulus polyphemus
AAAAAAGAAACATATACCACAAACAAATAGTAAATTATAAACACATACTTTTAATGCTACAAGAAACAAGGAACCTCTCTTTTCTAAATCTCTTTTCTGTCGTCAAATAATTTTTAGAATACAGTAAAAAGAAATCATAGGCTTACATGCTATTCAATTCCCGGATAGTTTTATAAACGTCCATGTTGATTGGATGTCGCAAGGTCATAAATATGTTATATTTCCTATACACTGGGAAGGTTAAATACAAAGCATTGTTTTTAAGTTTCAAGCTGGCATGTACACGTTTCTGTATGGAGCTTCTAGGAGCGTAGCATGTTGAAACAGGTGATACAGACCACAAGGGATCGTTTTTTAATTATATATATATATATATATAGAATAACATATGGAAACAAAATTCATTCATTAAAGAGTTCTCATTGCTTCAAAAATTATATTATAAACATCCATTATTCTTTTTCTCTTTACAGCTGATAAGAAATAAAATCTATATGATATCACTGTAGATTGTCTGAGTTGCCAGAAGAACTCATTCTTCAAATTCGTCACATTATTAAAGGAAACGTGGCTCAAAACGTCCATACAAATTATTGGGTACAATTTTCTGTAACTGGTATAACTTACTAAACATTCACAGGGTTTCCACAGTCAGTACGTTTCTCGTCACTTTAAATTTAACCACTTTTATAATACACGCTATAAATCACAGCGATTCACAACCTCGATAATTTCGCTCTCGACGAGTCCAAAACACATACTGGCTCGAAACAGTATCGTAAATTACCCGAAATTCACCGTAACTACTTTTCGCTTATTCAGTGGGCTTTTCTCTGCCATTCGCTGAGTTCCCCGATTATTCGGGGAATTCACCACGCATGCTCCCAGCGTCACGTGACTTCCGCTGTCGTAACAATATCAGCACAGAAGCTGGGGGCTGTGATTTATAGCGTGTATTATAAAAGTGGTTAAGTTTAAAGTGACGAGAAACGTACTGACTGTGGAAACTCTGTGTACTAAAAGTTTGTATCGAGGAAGAATTAACTGGTTTAATCAAGAAAGGACTTGCATCGCTGAAGTTCCTCGGAAAGAATTACTACCGGAAATTAACAAACAAGCAGATACATAACAAATTGGTGTCAGAGAGTGGGGCAGAAAAGAAAAAAAAAAGAAGATGGAAACGAGAAGTGGCAAATCAAACTACAGCTTAGCAGATTTGATGGCAGCAATAC
>NW_013836903.1:0-620 GCF_000517525.1 Limulus polyphemus
CGAGCTATATTTCACTGGTTTATTCTTTAGTTACAAAGCTAGCTATATTTAACTGGTTTATTCTTTAGTTACAAAACTAGCTATATTCACTGGTTGATTCTTTAGTTACAAAACTAGCTATATTTCACTGGTTTATTCTTTAGTTACAAAACTAGCTATATTTCACTGGTTTATTCTTTAGTTACAAAGCTAGCTATATTTCATTGGTTTATTCTTTAGTTACAAAACTAGCTAAATTTAACTGGTTTATTCTTTAGTTACAAAGCTAGCGATATTTAACTGGTTTATTCTTTAGTTACAAAACTAGCTATATTTCATTGGTTTGTTCTTTAGTTACAAAACTAGCTAAATTTAACTGGTTTATTCTTTAGTTACAAAGCTAGCGATATTTAACTGGTTTATTCTTTAAACCAGTGAAATATAGCTAGCTTTGTAACTAAAGAATAAACCAGTGAAATATAGCTAGTTTTGTAACTGGTTCTTTACTTACAAAACTAGCTATATTTCAATGGTTTATTCTTTAGTTACAAAGCTAGCTATATTTCACTGGTTTGTTCTTTACTTACAAAACTAGCTATATTTCAATGGTTTATTCTTTAGTTACAAAGCTAGCTATATTT
>NW_013836904.1:0-407 GCF_000517525.1 Limulus polyphemus
TACTGCATTAGTATTATTGTTCAAGGTTATAGTACTGTATTAGTATTATTGTTCAAAGTTATAGTATTGTATTAGTATTATTGTTCAAGGTTATAGTATTGTATTAGTATTATTGTTCAATGTTATAGTACTGTATTAGTATTATTGTTCAAGGTTATAGTACTGTATTAGTATTATTGTTCAAGGTTATGGTATTGTATTAGTATTATTGTTCAAGGTTATTGTATTGTATTAGTCTTGTTGCGTCAGCGAGGTCACGTGACTAGTATCACGCCACCTGTTTCTAGAAATATCCTGTTCCTTCAAGAATGCCCCAGCATTTACTAGACATATGTTAGTCTTGTATATATAAGACGTTCACGACGTGACGGGACATCAGTGTAATGAGTAATTGAATGTATGCGGAC
>NW_013836905.1:0-407 GCF_000517525.1 Limulus polyphemus
CAACTACTCCATGAACACTTTGGTGTAACTCTAGTTACCGAATTTATAACCACCATACTCATCTTTAGCCTTACTTGGTACAACTACTCCATGAACACGTAGGTGTAACTCTGGTTACCGAATGTGTAACCCAATACTCATCTTTAGCGTTATTTGGTACAACAACTCCACGAACACTATGGTGTAACTCTGTTTACCGCATTTATAACCACCATATTCATCTTTAACCTTACTTGGTACAACTACTCCATGAACACCTAGGTGTAACTCTAGTTACAGAATTTATAACCACCATACTCATCCTTAGCCTTACTTGGTTCAACTACTCCATGTACACTTAGGTGTATCTCTAGTTATAGAATTTATAACCACCATAATCATCTTTAGCCTTACTTGGTACAACTACT
>NW_013836906.1:0-407 GCF_000517525.1 Limulus polyphemus
CACCGTTTGATTGTGTTTTATACACAGTAACATGAGAGAGAAAGCCACCATTTGATTGTGTAAGTTTTATACACAGTAACATGAGAGATAAAGTCACCGTTTGATTGTGTTTTATACACAGTAACATGAGAGAGAAAGCCACCATTTGATTGTGTAAGTTTTATACACAGTAACATTAGAGAGAAAGCCACTGTTTGATTGTGTAAGTTTTTACACAGTGACATGAGAGAAAACCATTGTTTGATTGTGTTTTATACACAGTAACAGGAGAGAGAAAGCCACCATTTGACTGTGTTTTATACACAGTAACATGAGAGAGAAAGCCACCATTTGAATGTGTTTTATACACAGTAACATGAGAGATAAAGCCACTGTTTGAATGTGTAAGTTTTATACACAGTAACATA
>NW_013836907.1:0-407 GCF_000517525.1 Limulus polyphemus
TATTGTTAGCTTGGTACAAGCTACACTATGATATGTAAAACGTGGTGTAAAATACCATATTGTTGGCTTGGTACAAGTTACACTACGATATGGGAAACCCGGTGTAATATAGCATATTGTTAGCTAGGTACAAGTTACACTATGATATGTAAAACGTGGTGTAAAATACCATACTGTTGGCTTGGTACAAGTTACACTACAATATGGAAAACCCGGTGTAATATAGCATATTGTTAGCTTGATACAAGTTACACTATGATATGGGAAATGGTATAATATAGCATATTGTTAGCTTGGTACAGGTTATACTACAATATGGAAAACCCGGTGTAATATAGCATATTGTTAGCTAGATACAAGTTACACTATGATATGGGAAATGGTATAATATAGCATATTGTTAGCTT
>NW_013836908.1:0-406 GCF_000517525.1 Limulus polyphemus
GCTTTTACTGCTGTATCGTCTCCCCTGTGTTGAAGTTGCCAGCATTGAGCTCTCTTGTGCCCAGGTTGGTTACAGTGCCAGCAAAGTCCCTCAAACCTCTCTGAAAGCTGACCTTTTCTGGCCTTGAATCCAGATGACTGTACCAGCCTCGGTCCCTCTGTGCTGGACTTAATGTAGGATTCAAATTTGAGAGCTCTGGCCATTGCATCCTGCATAGTAGAGGGGTGTGCTTGCTTCACTTGTATCTTAAGTTGTGGACTGTCCAAGGCATCTACGAACTGATCCCTCAGCACAACTTGAGGAGATCAGGTGGTGCAGTTGGGTAGGCCTTGTGTGCCATGCTTTCAGAGTCCTGTGCCAGCTCTTGCAGGCTCTCCCCTTTAGCACGGACTCTCGTCCTAAACCT
>NW_013836909.1:0-1014 GCF_000517525.1 Limulus polyphemus
TACATGTCATGTTAGGTTAGTTTATTGTTGCTACATGTCATGTTAGGTTAGTTTATTGTTACTACATGTCATATTAGGTTAGTTTATTGTTACTACATGTCATATTAGGTTAGTTTATTGTTACTACATGTCTTATTATGTTAGTTTATTGTTACTACATGTCTTATTATGTTAGTTTATTGTTACTACATGTCTTATTATGTTAGTTTATTGTTACTACATGTCATGTTAGGTTAGTTTATTGTTGCTACATGTCATATTAGGTTAGTTTATTGTTACTACATGTCATATTATGTTAGTTTATTGTTACTACATGTCTTATTATGTTAGTTTATTGTTACTACATGTCATGTTAGGTTAGTTTATTGTTGCTACATGTCATATTAGGTTAGTTTATTGTTACTACATGTCATGTTAGGTTAGTTTATTGTTACTACCTGTCATGTTAGGTTAGTTTATTGTTGCTACATGTCATGTTAGGTTAGTTTATTGTTACTACATGTCATATTAGGTTAGTTTATTGTTACTACATGTCTTATTATGTTAGTTTATTGTACATGTCTTATTAGGTTAGTTTATTGTTACTACATGTCATGTTAGGTTAGTTTATTGTTACTACCTTTCATGTTAGGTTAGTTTATTGTTACTACCTGTCATGTTAGGTTAGTTTATTGTTACTACACGTCTTATTAGGTTAGTTTATTGTTGCTACATGTCTTATTAGGTTAGTTTATTGTTGCTACATGTCATATTAGGTTAGTTTATTGTCACTACATGTCTTATTAGGTTAGTTTATTGTCTTATTAGGTTAGTTTATTGTTACTACATGTCATGTTAGGTTAGTTTATTGTTACTACCTTTCATGTTAGGTTAGTTTATTGTTACTACCTGTCTTATTATGTTAGTTTATTGTTACTACCTGTCATGTTAGGTTAGTTTATTGTTGCTACATGTCATATTAGGTTAGTTTATTGTCACTACATGTCTTATTAGGTTAGTTTATTGTTACTACAT
>NW_013836910.1:0-407 GCF_000517525.1 Limulus polyphemus
TAGCAACACTTACTGGTGTCTGGACTTTGTTGTTTCCAATCGTCATTTTATCGAAATTAACTGCACACTTCCTCGGTAGTAGATAGTCCAAATCCTAATATGCATTGGTCTTCAATGTCAGCCAAGTATACTTTCTGTCTGTTTTTCATGCCCATCAGCTCGATAGTTACCCACACTGGTCCCTGCAACCTTGCAGAATGTCCTGTCACACCAGAGAGCTTCTGTACAGCTTCCCTTAGCACCAACCACTACTGCTTTCCCGAAGCTGACTTATTGGTGGTATTTTTCTTACACTGGCTCCTCAGATGTTCTTGCTCCCCATAGTTCCAACAGCCTTTCTTGGTAGCAGCCTTTACTGCTGTATCGTCTCCCCTGTGTTGAAGTTGCCAGCATTGAGCTCAATTGTG
>NW_013836911.1:0-406 GCF_000517525.1 Limulus polyphemus
GTATTTGGTATGAATTTCCTCCTCGTTCATCTACTGTTATATGGTTTAGAAAGGTGGTATTTGGTATGAACTACATCCTCGTTTAACTACTGCTATATGGTTTTGAATAATCAATTTAAAAATGATAATCCTAGTGTAAACGATGTTATCATTATCCCTTGAAGTTAGATTTTTTGGAGAATTCTGTTGTTCCTTTAAAAAGCTTAAGTTCAGGGTGAAACAGGAATTACCAGCTAATAAAAGATGAATATTAGATGACTGTAACATGTAGAATACTCAATGCTTTGTACACTATACAATCGGTGTCTTTAGGGAGCGAACCGCTATATTATGTATGAAGTGAACAAGTAAAGTAATCAATACACATAATATTAAATGTTACAGCCCACATTCATGGAATACACTA
>NW_013836912.1:0-407 GCF_000517525.1 Limulus polyphemus
GCTCCACTACATGATTTGACTAAAAAAGGCCAGAAGTTTGAGTGGACTGTTTCTTGCCAGCATTCTTTCAAGACGTTGAAGGAAAAATTGGTCTCTGCTCCACTTTTAAAGCCTCCAGATCCCTCACTGCCGTACATACTGGATTGTGATGCTAGTAATGACGGAATTGGAGGAGTATTGTCTCAGAAAGTGGGCGAAAACGAACATGTGGGAGCCTACATCAGTAGGGTTTTGAGTAGACCAGAGAGGAACTACTGTGTAACACGGAGGGAACTACCTTGCTATAGTAAAGAGTCTGACATATTTCCACCGTTACCTCTATGGTGCAAGGTTTACCATCAGGACAGACCATGCTAAGTTACGCTGGTTAAGATCATTAAAGAACCCAGAGGGACAACTAGCACGTT
>NW_013836913.1:0-407 GCF_000517525.1 Limulus polyphemus
ATATGGCCCTTCCCATGGAGATGACAACATAGGAGACTTTCCTTTGGTCTTCCTGGGATTATACAACCACACCTTGTCTCCTGGTACAAAGTTGACTTCAGTAGATCTCTTATCATAAGATAACTTCACGGAATCAGCAAACGTTTTCAAGTTTGAATGCAATTGATGATGAATATCATCCATCCTTTCCAATAACACTTTCACGAATTCTGACACATTTTCAGGCAACTCTTCGTAAGGTGGGCATCCTGTTATCAGATCCACTGGCAACCAAAGTTCCCGACCAAACATCAGCTTTGTTGGAATGTATCCAGTGGCTTCATGCTCTGCTGTTCTATAGGCCATCAACAGTGGAGGGACTAAGCCATCCCAGTCATCTTGGCAGCTATTACAAAGCTTTGCCAATT
>NW_013836914.1:0-642 GCF_000517525.1 Limulus polyphemus
ATTATAAAAGTGTTAAGGTGAATGGCATCCTATTTAGTTATTGAACTTCGGCTAAATGTTGATCCAAAAGTTACGAGTATTTTATTTCGAAACTATGCTCCATTCATATTAATAAAATATCATACATAGAATCATTTTGGCACTAACGCAGCAGCTCGAGTGAAAATATACAAGACAAAAACATACAAACAAACAATGTTTAAGTAGATATATGCTAGAAATGTAAATTAATTATGGATTTTGAAATCTTAAAAATTTGTAGATGTATGTTTGACCAAGTACATCTCAAGCAAAAATCTCCAGCAAAAAAAAAAAAGAAAAACCTCTTTACATACAGGTAAGTTAAATAGCCAGGTCAGAGACCAGTTAGGCCTCAGGTATTGTTTGTTTCTAATTTTAAACTATTAACGTAACGACAATTGTTCTGGTTAGCTGCCCTCATCTAGATAAAAGTGACAGTTAATTCCGTTAATCGGTTAAAAAAATCAAACAAATATTTATCTATCTGTGCTCTGTTGCGTTATTGTGTAGCTCAGTACTAAGAAGTCCAACAATAAGCCAACATTCTAAATTTTACGTATAGAAAAATACCTCTTTTTGTTATTCATAAAAAACGTAAGTAAATGTAGTAAAAAACGTAAG
>NW_013836915.1:0-407 GCF_000517525.1 Limulus polyphemus
CCATTATCCATCTGTATTAAAAGACCTACCAGCCACTGTCCATCTGTATTAAAAGACCTACCAGTCACTATCCATAGATAGATGGTAACTGGTACTGTATTCAAGGCCAGAAAAGGTCAACTTTCAGAGAAGTTTGAGGGACTTTGCTGGCACTGTAATAAACCTGGGCACAAGAGAGCTCAATGCTGGAAACTTCAACACAGGGGAGGTGCCACAGCAGGAAAGGCTGGTATCCAGAAAAGTTGTTGGAACTGTGGAAAGCAAGGACATTTGAGGAGCCAGTGTAGGAGGAATATTACCAACAGGTCAGCCTCACGGAGACCAGTAGTGGTTGGCATTGAGCGACGCCCATCAACCCCCATCTTGAAAGTCCCAACAGCTAGGTGTAAAATGCCAAGCACAAGCAG
>NW_013836916.1:0-407 GCF_000517525.1 Limulus polyphemus
GACTGAATTTTCTAGAAAACGCTCCCACTCTATAAATATAACTAATGCGACGCGCCAAAAGTGTGTCTATTATTAGTTCGCTATATATGGGTGTGCTATAAAACTTCGAAAGTATAACTGAGATTGCTATAACGCTTATCAGTCGGAAAACTTAAGATATCTGACCAGGAATATTTATAAATTTCGAACATTACAAATCATTTAACTTCAGTGGATTCTCATCGGACATTAGTAATTTTAAGAAGACATATAAATTCATCGTGGAAAGATGTTTATGCTAAGTGTCGAGTGGAAACAGATGCAATTGGAGCAAAAACAATCAATTATGACTCTGGTTGACCTAATGACTACCCTCTTCTGATTATATTACCAAAATAGGTTTTTACTGGAACAAAACTATTCACATG
>NW_013836917.1:0-510 GCF_000517525.1 Limulus polyphemus
GTATTACCTTACAATTCAACCAGATGGGATAGTAGTTAGTGTTACCTGACAATTCATTCAGCTTGGATAATAGCTAGTATTACCTTACAAATCATTCAGCTTGGATAGTAGCTAGTGTTACCTTACAATTCATCCAGATGGGATTGTTGCTAGTATTTCCTTACAATTCATTCAGCTTGGAGAGTAGATAGTATTATCTTACAATTCATTAAGCTTGGATAGCAGCTAGTGTTACTTTACAAATCATTGAGCTTGGATAATAGCTAGTATTACCTTACAATTCATCCAGATGGGATAGTTACTTGTATTACCTTACAATTCATCCAGATGGGATAGTAGTAAGAGTTACCTGACAATTCATTCAGCTATGATAGTAGCTAGTATTACCTTACAAATCATTCAGCTTAGATAGTAGCTAGTGTTACCTTACAATTCATCCAGATGGGATAGTAGCTGGTGTTACTTTACGATTCATTCAGCTTGGATAGTAGCTAGTATTACCTTACAATT
>NW_013836918.1:0-1014 GCF_000517525.1 Limulus polyphemus
AGTTAGAAACGCTGGTAATGAAACTAACAAAGAAAATTGATAATAAAACTTAAAGGTAACTGATAGAGAACAGTTGAACAAAACCAGCTAAACCTCTGTTTAAAAAACAACAAACATAATCAGAGATACCAAAGAATAATAACAAAATAATATGCTTAATTAGTAAAAACAGACCATGTGTCAATTACTCGAACTTCGTATTCAGCTCATAGTGTAAGTTGCTTCACTCTCTATATAAGAAGTGGATAAAGTCTAATTACATAAATAACATGGTTTGTTAATTATACTGAAAAGAAGTTGTAACGTTACTTCAGAGTTAAGCACTTGCAGCAATAGAATTTCTAAATAGAATTCAGATATAGTCGTTCATATTGCGGTGATAAGCAGTTGGTAAAACTTACCCAAATCCAGGAGCTTCCTCGTTGGATGCATGTAAAAAAATCGACCTTCTGGACAAGCCAAACATTTGCTATAATGATCCTTAGGACACGGGTCACATTGTCTTTGCTCGTGGCCTCTGAACTGTCCAGGTGGGCATGGATCTCAAGGAAAGGAATAATTTATAATATATATATATTTAACCATATCCTTAAACACCAAATATTCATTAAAAGAAGTAAATTAAATCGTGTAACTAAGTTAAAATTGACAATAAATCAGCACAGAGTAACTCTTTCACAGAATTATTCTTTGTAAATGGTAAGGAGAGTGATTTTGTTTACGACAGTCATGATAATTTAGATAAAAAAACGTATTGTATAGCCGTTTATCATCATCATCTCTTGTGGATAATATACTTAAAGAAGTAAACTAGCAAAAAACACATTATACTGTTTCAATAAAAACTTTTAAGTTGTGACAATTTCTAATGTACTTCTAGTTTATTAAGTTTCCTCTGTAAACTAATATGAACCCATATCTCTACGATACATTTTTTCCCTCTACTTTTGACATAAATAAATGAGCAAAATTAAAACGAAAGTAAATTGTTATTCACAACTTACAACAATTACT
>NW_013836919.1:0-407 GCF_000517525.1 Limulus polyphemus
ACGAATGTATTTTCTGTACGTTTTTTTGGTAATTCTTTACTATATGTTGCATCATTATTTAGTTCTCTGTCGTTAGCACCTACAACGACTTTAATTTTTATTGAAAATACATCTCCACCATGTTTCTTTGTTTCAGCAAGATCACTTGTCGTTTCTCTGGCAGCATAACCATCTTTCGTCTTTTCTACACTATCAACTCGAAGTACTTGCTTTTTTCTAGCATCGGTGCTTGGTGGTAGATGTTGGCTTTTCACAACATCATTTAGCACCTTATTCCCCTTATTAACAGAGGAGTATCTTAGTCTATTTTTAAGAAAAGTCGTCACCGTTTGCTTTACATCATCTTTGGCGTTGTCTTGTTTTTTAATAGTGCCATCAAGAAGTTTAATCTTTTGTATTGTCCTTAA
>NW_013836920.1:0-407 GCF_000517525.1 Limulus polyphemus
AATTAGAAACTAGTTGATTAATACATGTGTAACAACTTAAGAGTAAGAATTAGAAACTAATTAATTAATACATCTGGAACAACTTAAGAGTAAGAATTAGGAACTAATTAATTAATACATGTGGAACAACTTGAGAGTAAGGATTAGAAACTAATTTATTAATACATGTGGAACAACTTGAGAGTAAGGATTAGAAACTAATTATTTAATGCATGTGTAACAACTTGAGAGTAAGAATTAGAAGCTGATTAATTATTACATGTGGAACAACTTAAGAGTAAGAATTAGAAACTAATTGATTAATACATGTGGAACAACTTGAGAGTAAGGATTAGAAACTAATTAATTAATACATGTGTAACACTTGAGAGTAAGAACTAGAAACTAATTAATTAATACATGTGTAA
>NW_013836921.1:0-404 GCF_000517525.1 Limulus polyphemus
GTCACTTTTAATGGTAATAACCTATACACAACAATATACATCTCTTTTAATGGTAATAACCTATACACAACAATATACATCATTTTAATGGTAATAATCTATACACAACAATATACATCACTTTTAATAATAATAATCTTTAAAATACAATATACGTCATTTTAATGGTAATAACCTACACACAACAATATACGTCACTTTTAGAGGTAATAACCTTTACACAACAATATACGTCACTTTTAGAGGTAATAACCTATACACAACAATATACGTCACTTTTAGAGGTAATAACCTTTACACAACAATATACGTCATTTTAATGGTAATAACCTATACACAACAATATACGTCATTTTAATGGTAATAATCTATACACAACAATATACGTCATTTAATAGTAATAA
>NW_013836922.1:0-681 GCF_000517525.1 Limulus polyphemus
AACAACCACTTCATCCAATTTATGTACACTGTCAACAACCACTTCATCTAATTTATGTACACTGCCAACAACTACTTCATCTAATTTATGTACACTGCCAACAACCACTTCATCTACTTTATGTACACTGACAAGAACTACTTCATCTAATTATAGTATGCAGCCAATAGTTACTTCATCTAATTTATGTACACTGTCAACAACTACTTCATCTAATTTATGTACACTGCCAACAACTACTTCATCTAATTTATGTACACTGACAACAACTACTTCATCTAATTTATGTACACTGACAAGAACTACTTCATCTAATTATAGTATGCAGCCAATTGTTACTTCATCTAATTTATGTACACTGACAAGAACTACTTCATCTAATTTATGTACACTGTCAACAACTACTTCATTTAATTGATGTACACTGCCAACAACTACTTCATTTAATTTATGTACACTGCCAACAACTACTTCATCTAATTTATGTACACTGCCAACAACTACTTCATCTAATTATAGTACGCAGCCAATAATTACTTCCTCAAATTTATGTACACTGACAACAACTACTTCATCTAATTTATGTACACTGCCAACAGCTACTTCATCCAATTTATGTACACTGTCAACAACCACTTCATCTAATTTATGTACACTGACAACAACTACTTCATTTAGTTG
>NW_013836923.1:0-465 GCF_000517525.1 Limulus polyphemus
ACATAACCGTAGCAATTGCGAGTCGAGATCCTTAACCACCAAGCCATGACACGCTCTAGGTGGTTGTTGAGCCGTTTCTACTTTGCTCTATCCCAGATAATACAGGTGTTATATTCTGCCTGTTTCTAAACGTAGTGAGAAAGAGGACACTGAATGACATAAGGATGTTTGTAAAGCTATTGAAAAAAGCTTCCATCATATTTTTAATGGACAGTTGTACGAAACTCTTCCAAAAGATTTGAACCCTTGCTGGAATGGGGCCGTTATAAATTTCAGGTCAGTCCATTATTCATTTGTAAAAGAGAAGCCCAAGATTTGGCGGTGGGGGATGTTGATTAGGCCGATCACTGCTAGGTTAGGGACGTCTAGCGCAGATAGTTGTCGAGGATATTTGCGCAAAATTAAACAGAAACAAACAAACAGTCCAAATATGTAGTAAAATAATCTAAATAAAAGATGTAGAGT
>NW_013836924.1:0-427 GCF_000517525.1 Limulus polyphemus
ACCTGTGTCAGTTAATTAGTGTAATACCTGTGTCAGTTAAGTAGTGTAATACCCGTGTCAGTTAAGTAGTGTAATACCTGTGTCAGTTAATTAGTGTAATACCCGTGTCAGTTAAGTAGTGTAATACCCGTGTCAGTTAAGTAGTGTAATACCTGTGTCAGTTAATTAGTGTAATACCTGTGTCAGTTAAGTAGTGTAATACCCGTGTCAGTTAAGTAGTGTAATACCTGTGTCAGTTAAGTAGTGTAATACCTGTGTCAGTTAAGTAGTGTAATACCTGTGTCAGTTAATTAGTGTAATACCTGTGTCAGTTAATTAGTGTAATACCTGTGTCAGTTAAGTAGTGTAATACCTGTGTCAGTTAAGTAGTGTAATACCTGTGTCAGTTAATTAGTGTAATACCTGGTCAGTTAAGTAGTGTAATACC
>NW_013836925.1:0-407 GCF_000517525.1 Limulus polyphemus
TTTTTTAGTCATATCCTGAAACGTTTCACACTATATAATCCAACATTTCGCTTTAATGTGTTGTTTCAAAGAGGACTGTATATTTGAAATATTATCAAATAATCATGGTCTAGTTACTCCAGTGTATATTCACCAATATTCATACAGTTTAGGCTTATTTTTATGTATCTCAAGATGATAAAATAATTGTTTGTTACGAACTGTATCTTTACGTATCTCAAGACAATAAAATAGTTATTTGTTACGAACTGTATCTTTACGTATCTCCAGACAATAAAATAGTTATTTGTTACGAACTGTATCTTTATGTATCTCAGTACAATAAAATAGTTATTTGTTACGAACTGTATCTTTATGTATCTCAGTACAATAAAATAGTTATTTGTTATGAACTGTATCTTTATGTA
>NW_013836926.1:0-556 GCF_000517525.1 Limulus polyphemus
AATAATTCTCCCACAGGTGATGGCTACGTACTATTTAAATAATTACTTCTACAGGTGTTGGTTCTATATCCTTTTAATAATTAACTCTACAGGTGATGGCTACGTACTATTTAAATAATTACTTCTACAGGTGTTGGTTCTATATCCTTTTAATAATTAACTCTACAGGTGATGGCTACGTACTATTTAAATAATTACTTCTACAGGTGTTGGTTCTATATCCTTTTAATAATTCTCCCACAGGTGATGGCTACGTACTATTTAAATAATTACTTCTACAGGTGTTGGTTCTATATCCTTTTAATAATTAAATCTACAGGTGATAGCTACGTACTATTTAAATAAATACTTCTACAGGTGTTGGTTGTATATCCTTTTAATAATTAACTCTACAGGTGATGGCTACATACTATTTAAATAATTACTTCTACAGGTGTTGGTTCTATATCCTTTTAATAATTAACTCTACAGGTGATGGCTACGTACTACTTAAATAATTACTTCTACAGGTGTTGGCTCTATATCCTTTTAATAATTAACTCTACAGGTGATGGCT
>NW_013836927.1:0-407 GCF_000517525.1 Limulus polyphemus
TAATAGGGTGAAACTGATCACAGTAGTAGAATATAATAGGGTGAAACTGATCACAGTAGTAGAATAAAACAGGGTGAAACTGATCACAGTAGTTGAATATAATAGAGTGAAACTGGTCACAATAAAAGAATAAAACAGGGTGAAACTGATCACAGTAAAAGAATAAAACAGGGTGAAACTGATCACAGTAATAGAATATAATAGAGTGAAACTGATCACAGTAGTAGAATATGATAGAGTGAAACTGATCACAGTAGTAGAATAAAACAGGGTGAAACTGATCACAGTGGTAGAATATAATAGGATGAAACTGATCATAGTAGTAGAATAAAGTGAAACTGATCACAGTAGTAGAATAAAGTGAAACTGATCACAGTAGTAGAATATATTAGAGTGAAACTGATCAC
>NW_013836928.1:0-960 GCF_000517525.1 Limulus polyphemus
TATGTAAATACGCAAGTATGCAACGAACGTTCATACAAAATTTAGAGATGATCCGTCCAAATGGAACGACGTACTGGTACAAAACGCAAAACCTTCCATAACTCTTTTAAAACAAACAGTAGGAAGGTAAAACTCTGCATATTACTAGGCAACGTCAAAGTGTACCTACATACCAAATTTGGTGAAGAATCATCAATTTAGGATCCTCTGGTAACAAGAAATCGAAAAACAATCAGTAACCAAAAGCTTCCCTGCAGTACACATATGCTTTCAGAAAAGCGAATAAAAGAGTAACATAAAACGACTACAAAAGTCGCAAAAATGACAATAGAAGGCTAGAATTTTGCATGTAAATACGCAAGTATGCAACGAACGTTCATACAAAATTTAGAGATGATCCGTCCAAAAATACGCAAGTATGCAACGAACGTTCATACAAAATTTGGAGATGATCCGTCCAAATGGAACGACGTACTGGTACAAACGCAAACCTTCCATAACTCCTTTAAAACAAACAGTAGGAAGGTAAAACTCTGCATATTACTAGGCAACGTTAAAGTGTACCTATATACCAAATTTGGTTTTCTTGTTACCAGAGGGTCCTAAATTGATGATTCTTCTCGAAAAACAATCAGTAACCAAAAGCTTCCCTGTACTGCAGGGAAGCTGAAAGCGTATGTATTCGCTTTTACTCTTTTAACATAAAACGACCAGAAAAGACGCAAAAATGATAATAGAAGGCTATTCCGTTCGTTGCATACTTGCGTATTTACATGCAAAATTCATACAAAATTTAGAGATGATCCGTCCAAATGGAACGACGTACTGGTACAAAACGCAAAACCTTCCATAACTCTTTTAAAACAAACTTCCATAACTCTTTTAAAACAAACAGTAGGAAGGTAAATCTCTGCATAGTAATATTAACGTTGCCTATATAGGTACACTCCCAAATTTGGT
>NW_013836929.1:0-407 GCF_000517525.1 Limulus polyphemus
AATTTATTTGAAATTATATATATCATATGAAGTAGTGAACTACATTCAAAACCAGTCGTCTCCAACAATACCTGATAGTTCAGATATCACAAATATTTGTGTATAAACACAGTCCGTGTGTTTTGTAATAGATCTCTATCATTCCACTCCTACTATAAACTGTTCTAAACACCTACATGATAAGAGATGTAATTATTACATGGTTATATTATTACACTTTTTTCTTGCTCACGCGAAAATGTGTTTTCGTTGTTCAAACCCTTCTTTCTTTCATTACGCATGTGCAAATGCCTTTTTTATATACATCTCAAAAAGAAAGAGCATATGAAATTTATATACCTGTACTGAAATATGATTAATATACACTGGTGTGTAAGCCCAAAGTTTTATATGTGCTGTCATCACCA
>NW_013836930.1:0-627 GCF_000517525.1 Limulus polyphemus
ATTTCATTTTATGTTTATTGTATAGTTTATTCTCATTCAAGCTTCCATTTGTATTTCATTTTATGTTTATTGTGTAGTTTATTCTCATTCAATCTTCCATTTGTATTTCATTTTATGTTTATTGTATAGTTTATTCTCATTCAAGCTTTATTTGTACTTCATTTTGTGTTTATTGTATAGTTTATTCTCATTCAAGCTTGCATTTGTATTTCATTTTATGTTTATTGTGTAGTTTATTCTCATTAATCTTCCATTTGTATTTCATTTTATGTTTATTGTATAGTTTATTCTCATTCAAGCTTACATTTCTATTTCATTTTATGTTTATTGTATAGTTTATTCTCATTCAAGCTTTATTTGTATTTCATTTTATGTTTATTGTGTAATTTATTCTCATTCAATCTTCCATTTGTATTTCCTTCTATGTTTATTGTGTAGTTTATTCTCATTCAAGCTTTATTTGTATTTCATTTGATGTTTATTGTATAATTTATTCTTATTCAAGCTTCCATTTGTATTTCATTTTATGTTTATTGTGTAGTTTATTCTCATTCAAGCTTCCATTTGTATTTCATTTTATGTTTATTGTGTAGTTTATTCTCATTCAAGCTTTATTTGTATTTCCTT
>NW_013836931.1:0-406 GCF_000517525.1 Limulus polyphemus
ATAATAGTTATTAAAACAACATTTAGTTAGTAGTAGTTATTAGACCAACATTTATTTAATAAAGTTATTAGACCAACATTTAGTTAGTAGTAGTTATTAAACCAACATTTAGTTAATAGTACTTATTAGACCCATATGTAGTTAATAGTAGTTATTAGACCAACTTTTATTTAATAATAGTTATTAGACAAACATTTAGTTAATAATAGTTATTAGACCAACATGTAGTTAATAGTAGTTATTAGACCAACATGTAGTTCATAGTAGTTATTAGACCAACATTTAGTTAATAGTAGTTATTAGACCAACATTTAGTTAATAGTAGTTATTAGACAAAAAAATAGTTTATAATAGTTATTAAACCAACATTTAGTTATTAGTAGTTATTAGACCAACATTTATTTAA
>NW_013836932.1:0-323 GCF_000517525.1 Limulus polyphemus
GTACACAGTATTGATATATCCTGTATCTTCTTATTGACAAGACACAGTATTAGTATTGATAAATCCTGTATCTTCTTATTGACAGTACAAAGTATCGTTAAATCTTGTGTCTTTTTATTGACAGTACACAGTATCGTTAAATCTTGTGTCTTTTTATTGACAGTACACAGTATCGTTAAATCTTGTCTTCTTTTTGATAGTACATAGTATTGTTAAATCTTGTGTCTTCTTATTGAGATTAAATGGTATTGATAACTCTTGTGTCTGCTTATTGACAGTACACAGTATTTGTAAATCTTGTCTTCTTATTGAAAGTACACATT
>NW_013836933.1:0-405 GCF_000517525.1 Limulus polyphemus
ACTTAAAACGAATGGTAGGAAGGTGATAGTCTCCATGTAACTGCGCAACGATAAAATATACCTACATACCAAATTTTGTGAAGAACTATCAATTCAGGACCCTCTGGTAACAAGTAATTGAGAAACAATCAGTAACCAAAAACTTCACTACAGTACACATATGCTTTCAGGCAAACCAATAAAAGAGTAACATAAAACAACCACAAGAATCGTAAAAGTAAAACTAGAAAAATAGAATTTTGTATGAACATGCTCAAGGTTTCCACGAACCTTCATATTAAATTTGAAGAAGATTCGACTAGATGGGACGAAGTAGAAGGACAAAATGCAAAACCTTCCATAACTCCCTTAAAACGAATAGTAGGAAGGTGAAACTATGCATGTAACTGCTCAACGATAAAGTGT
>NW_013836934.1:0-407 GCF_000517525.1 Limulus polyphemus
TTTTCCATATAATCAAATGATTGGTTAAAGATGGTTGACTGTTATATAATTATGTATCTATCTGTAACATCAGTTAGTTAGTCGTCTTGTACTTCCAAATAATGAAATGATTGGTTAAAGATGGTTGACTGTTATATTATTATGTATCTATCTGTAGCATCAGTTAGTTATCCGTCATGTCCTTGCATATAATGAAATGATTGGTTAAAAATGGTTGACTGTTATATAATTATGTATCTATCTGTAACATCAATTACCGAGCCGTGTTGTACTTCCATATATTCAATTGATTGGTTAAAGATGGTTGACTGTTATATAATTATGCATCTGTCTATAACATCAGTTAGTTAGCTGTCATGTTTCTTATTACAAACAATTGATTGTTTAAAGATTGTTGACTGTTATAT
>NW_013836935.1:0-406 GCF_000517525.1 Limulus polyphemus
TTACTGTATTAGACCTAAATCCAAGCACTATGTCAGCAATACAAAAACTTTCATTACTGTATTAGACCTAAATCCAAGTACTACGCCACCAATGCAAAAAAACTTTCATTACTAAAATAAAAACAGAATACACAAAACATAAATATACCAATAAAGTTTCATTTGAAGAGGTTAATCTGTTGTAAATACAGGTTATTGTAAAAATATTTCTAGCACAATTCATAATTACTACAACACTGCTGTATTAACATAAAAGTCAAGATATATTTGTGTTATTTAAAAATCGAGATGTATTTGCGTTATTTAAAAGTCAAGATTTATTTGTGTTATTTCTCCAGAAGAAGTTTTGTGTTATTTAAAAGTCAAGATGTATTTGTGTTATTTCTCTAGAAGAAGTTTTGGGTTA
>NW_013836936.1:0-405 GCF_000517525.1 Limulus polyphemus
GTGCTTGCTTCACTTGTATCTTAAGTTGTGGACTGTCCAAGGCATCTATGAACTGATCCCTCAGCAACAACTTGAGGAGATCGGGTGGTGCAGCTGGGTAGGCCTTGTGTGCCATGCTTTCCAAGTCCTGTGCCAGCTTCTGTAGGCTCTCCCCTTTAGCATGGACTCTCGTCCTGAACCTAGCCCTGTAGACTTCTGACTGATTTTGGGTTCCGTACCTGAGTTCTAGAACCGCTAGCAGTACTCTATAGTTGTGCCTATCATCTGCTGACAACTGTCCAAGTATTTCCAGTGACTTTCCCTTCAAGCTCGTTGCCAGATATACTGCTTTCTGCTCCTCTGTCCATCCGTTCATCTCTGCCAGTAGCTCAAATTGTGCTCTAAACGCTTCCCACGGTGCTTTCC
>NW_013836937.1:0-406 GCF_000517525.1 Limulus polyphemus
CACATCCTTCCTTGTTTACTATAAGTGTTGGATCTTTAATTCACATCCTTCATTGTTTAATACAAGTGTTGGTTCTTTAATGCCTATCCTTCTTTGTTTACTATAGGTGTTGGATCTTTAATGCATATCCTCCCTTTTTTTACTATAGGTGTTGGATCTTTAATGCAAATCCTTCCTTTTATTCTATAGGTTTTGGATCTTTAACGCACATCTTCCCTTCTTTACTATAGGTTTTGGATCTTTAATGCACATCATCCATTGTTTTCTATAGGTTTTGGATCTTTAATGCACATCTTCCCTTGTTTACTATAAGTGTTGGATCTTTAATGCACATCCTCCCTTGTTTACTATAGGTGTTTGATGTTTAATGCACATCCTTCCTTGTTTACTATAATTGTAGATCTTT
>NW_013836938.1:0-635 GCF_000517525.1 Limulus polyphemus
TGTAATATCGGCAATCTTCATATTCCAAACTACGTCCATGTAATATCGGCAGTCTTCATATTCCAAACTACGTCCGTGTAATATCGGCAGTCTTCATATTCCAAACTACGTCCCTGTAATAACGGCAATCTTCATATTCCAAACTACGTCCCTGTAATAACGGCAAACTTTATGTTCCAAACTACGTCCGTGTAATATCGGCAATATTCATATTCCAAACTACGTCCCTGTAATAACGGCAAACTTTATGTTCCAAACTACGTCCCTGTAATAACGGCAAACTTTATGTTCCAAACTACGTCCGTGTAATAACGGCAATCTTCATATTCCAAACTACGTCCCTGTAATAACGGCAAACTTTATGTTCCAAACTACGTCCATGTAATATCGGCAATCTTCATATTCCGATATTACACGGACGTAGTTTGGCCAATATTCATATTCCAAACTACGTCCATGTAATATCGGCAATCTTCATATTCCAAACTACGTCCCTGTAATATCGGCAGTCTTCATATTCCAAACTACGTCCGTGTAATATCGGCAATCTTCATATTCCAAACTACGTCCGTGTAATATCGGCAGTCTTCATATTCCAAACTACGTCCGTGTAATAACGGCAATCTTCATGTTCC
>NW_013836939.1:0-407 GCF_000517525.1 Limulus polyphemus
TGTATTGAAGCTACAAAACAGGTAGCCAAGTATGGTATTTGATAACCCTGTATTGAAGCTACAAAACAAGGTAGTCAAGTATGATATTTGATAACCCTATATTGAAGCTACAAAACAGGTAGCCAAGTATGATATTTGATAACCCTATATTGAAGCTAGAAAACAGGTAGCCAAGTATGGTATTTGATAACCCTGTATTGAAGCTACAAAATAGGAAGCCAAGTATGGTATTTCATAATCCTGTATTGAAGCTACAAAACAGGTAGCCAAGTATGGTATTTCATAATCCTGTATTGAAGCTACAAAACAGGTAGCCAAGTATGGTATTTCATAATCCTGTATTGAAGCTACAAAACAGGTAGCCAAGTATGGTATTTCATTACCATGTATTTGGTTGTCTTATAAAC
>NW_013836940.1:0-407 GCF_000517525.1 Limulus polyphemus
ATACTTTGATATAGCTTTACTTCTATTTTTAGAAAATGCCTTCAGTTAACAACTAACATACTTTGGTATAGCTTTACTTCTATTTCTATAAGAATGCCTGTAGTTAACAATTAACATACTTTGGTATAGCTTTACTTCTATAAGAATGCCTTCAGTTAACAATTAACAAACTTTGGTGTAGCTTTACTTCTATTTCTATAAGAACGCCTTCAGTTAACAATTAACATACTTTGGTATAGCTTTACTTCTATTTCTATAAAAATGCCCTCAGTTAACAATTAACAAACTTTGGTGTAGCTTTACTTCTATTTCTATAATAATGCCTTCAGTTAACAATTAACAAACTTTGGTATAGCTTTACTTCTATTTCTATAATAATGCCTTCAGTTAACAATTAACAAACGTTG
>NW_013836941.1:0-404 GCF_000517525.1 Limulus polyphemus
CAGAATGGTTGGATTTGATCGTCAGTCACTTTTATATTAATACACCCACGTTGTATTATTCTAACAGAATGGTTTAGATTTGATCGTCATTTACTCTTTTATTAATGCACCCACGGTGAGTTATTCTAACAGAAAGGTTGGATTTGATCGTCAGTCACTTTTATATTACTGCATCCACAGTGAGTTATTCTAACAGAATGGTATAGAATTGATCGTCATTTACTCTTATATTCATGCACCCACTATAGTTATTCTAAAAGAATGGTTGGATTTGATCGTCAGTCACTCTTATATTAATGCACCCACGGTGAGTCGTTCTAATGAATGCTTTAAATTTGATCGCCAGTTACTCATATTAATTCACCCACGGTGAGTTATTCTAATAGAATGGTTGGATTTGATCG
>NW_013836942.1:0-407 GCF_000517525.1 Limulus polyphemus
TTGACAGGACACAGTATTGTTAAATCTTGTGGCTTGTTATTGATAGTACAATGTATCGTTAAATCTTGTGTCTTCTTATTGACAGTACAGAGAATTGATAACTCCTGTATCTTCTTATTGATAGGACACAGTATTGTTAAATTTGGTGTCTTTTTATTGACAATACACAGTATCATTAAATCTTGTCTTCTTTTTGATAGTACATAGTATTGTTAAATCTTGTGTCTTCTTATTGAGTGTAAACGGTATTGATAAATCTTGTGTCTGCTTATTGACTCTACACAGTATTGGTAAATCTTGTCTTCTTATTGTATAGTACGACAGTATCGTTAAATCTTGTGTCTTTTATTGTACAGTGCACAGTATCGTTAAATCTTGTCTTCTTTTGTATAGTACATAGTATTGTT
>NW_013836943.1:0-407 GCF_000517525.1 Limulus polyphemus
CTAAAGCGTGCAATGACACAGGAATGGTCAGCAATCCTGCTAAAATCAGAGCTAACTTTTGTACAATCAACAATACACTAGTTGATGAGAACAAACCATCACCTGGGGTAACATTTGACACACAATTCAGTTCAACAGCCACGTTTACACCATGATAACCAGAGCTAACTTCTGTACACCCAACAATACACTAGTTGATGAGCACAAACCATCACCTGGGGGTAACATTTGACACACAGTTCAGTTCACCAGCCACAATAACACCGTTATAACCAAAGCTAACTTCTGCACACCCAAAAATACACACGTTGATGAGCACAAACCATCACCTGGGGTAACATTTGACAGACAATTCAGTTCACCAGTCACGTTAACATCATGATAACCAGAGCTAACTTCTGCACACT
>NW_013836944.1:0-539 GCF_000517525.1 Limulus polyphemus
ACAACACTGTATGTTGTTTTTGTAGTCAAATACAGATAGGTAACCTACAGGATACTAGTGTTTGTAAGTACTGATAGACAACACAAGATGCTGTTATTGTAGTCTAATACAGATAGGTAACCTAGTGGATACTAGTGTTTGTAAGTACTGATAGACAACACTATATGTTGTTATTGTAGTCTAATACAGATAGGTAACCTAGTGGATACTAGTGTTTGTAAGTACTGATAGATAACACTATATGTTGTTTTTATAGTCTAATACAGATAGGTAACCTAGTGGATACTAGTGTTTGTAAGTACTGATAGACAACACTATATGTTATTTTTGTAGTCTAATACAGATAGGTAACCTACTGGATACTAGTGTTTGTAAGTACTGATAGACAACACAAGATGCTGTTTTTGTAGTCAAATACGGATAGGTAACCTAGTGGATACTAGTGTTTGTAAGTACTGATAGACAACACTGTATGTTGTTTTTGTAGTCTAATACAGATAGGTAACCTAGTGGATACTAGTGTTTGTAAGTACTGATAG
>NW_013836945.1:0-407 GCF_000517525.1 Limulus polyphemus
TCCAACAATCACGCTAAACAAACGCTATAACAACGAACGTGCTCAATAATACTTCTGACTGCAGATCAATTACTCACTGTCTACACACACATTACATTCCCCTCTTTTATATACCAGCCTACCCTATATCTAGTAAGAACTAGAACATTCGCCAAAGTACAGGATAATTCTAGAAAGTAGAGAGCGTGAGAATCACATGATCTCGATGACGCAACACAGTGATATAGGAGCAGTAGCGTGACACGCAACAGACACTCAATCTTATAATATGTTATGTATCTGGTCGTTTGCCAATTTCCCGTAAAAATTATTTCCGAAGAACTTCAGCGATACAAGTCCTTTCTTGAATAAAACTAATTTATTCTTTCTTAACACAGCTTTGCAATACACAGAATTTCCACAGTCTC
>NW_013836946.1:0-407 GCF_000517525.1 Limulus polyphemus
ATTGACAGGACACAGTATTGATAAATCCTGTATCTTCTTATTGACAGGACACAGTATTGTTAAATCTTGTGTCTTCTTATTGAGAGTACACAGTATCGTTAAAGCTTTTGTCTTCTTATTGACAGTACACAGTATTGATAAATCCTGTATCTTCTTATTGACCGGACACAGTATTTTTAAATCTTGTGTCTTTTTATTGACAGTACACAGTATCGTTAAATCTTTTAGCTTGTTATTGATAGTCCACAGTATCATTAAATCTTATGACTTGTTATGATAGTACACAGTATCGTTAAATATTTTGTCTTCTTATTGACAGTACACAGTATTGATAAATCTTTTATCTTCTTATTGACAGGACACGGTATTTTTAAATTTTGTGTCTTCTTATTGACAGTTCACAGTAT
>NW_013836947.1:0-407 GCF_000517525.1 Limulus polyphemus
CGTTCAGTCTACACAGATATTTACACTATAGCGTTCAGTCTACACAGATATTTACACTATAGCGTTCAGTCTACACAGATACTATCATCATCACTGTTTTAATGATTCACTAAAACATAATTTCTTGCTAAATAATTTATATATCTTTCCATTTTTTTCTTCAGCAAATAATAATAATTTAACAAGTTGTGTGTTCCAAAAGATTACCTTAAATTTAGGTTATAATTGTGCTAGTTTTGATTGTTGGGATTTACTTCATTCTGATTATATTTGACCTAAAACGTTATGTAATTAGTTTTAAATCGTTATTTATAATAAATGGTGCTAATTGTAAATAAACGAAAGTTAAAACGGTGATGATGAGGATGTAGACTGCACGCTATAGTGTAAATATCTGTGTAGACTGC
>NW_013836948.1:0-407 GCF_000517525.1 Limulus polyphemus
TCACTTACATTGAGACCCAAGTAAAGCACCTCTTTCTGGAACAAGTGGCATTTCTTGGTTTGAGGTTTGCTGCTTTCAAACGCTTGAATACTTCCTCTAGCTGGGACATTTCCTCATCAAAAGTTGTTGCAAATATAATGACATCATCCAGGTACACTAGGGCTATCCTCCATTGTAGGCCTTCCAATACTCTTTCCATCAGCCACTCAAATGTTGCTGGAACATTAATAAGCTCAAATGGCATCACTCGGTATTGCCAGAGACCTTGGCCATAACTAAATGCTGTCTTAGGTCTATCTGCTTCAGCCATTTTTACTTAATGGAAACCTGACTTTAAGTCCAGAGTTGAAAACCACCTGGCTCTACTTGGGGCATCAAGAGTATCATGAATTCTTGGCAGTGGGTAT
>NW_013836949.1:0-407 GCF_000517525.1 Limulus polyphemus
CTACTTACAGAATTTATAACCACCATACTCATTTTAGCCTTACTTGGTACAACTACTCCATAAATACCTAGGTGTTACTATAGTTACCGAATTTATATCCAACATACTCATCTTTAGCCTTACTTGGTACAACTTCTACATGAACACCTAGGTGTAACTATAGTTACCAAACTTATAATCACCATACTCATCTCTAGCATTACTTGGTACAACTACCCTATGAACACCTAGTTGTAACTCTAGTTACCGAATGTATAACCCCCATACTCATCTTTAGCGTTACTTGGTATAACAACTCCAGGAACACGTATGTTAATCTCTAGTTACCGAATTTATAACCACCATACTCATCTTTAGCCTTACTTGGTACAACTACTCCATGAAACCTAGGAGTAACTTTAGTTACC
>NW_013836950.1:0-403 GCF_000517525.1 Limulus polyphemus
TTTTATTAAATGAATTTTATTATAAACTTAAAATTCAGATACTGCATAAATATTTGTGGTTAAAATGTTCAATCCTTTGTACGTAGTTACTCTCCATCATATCTAAGTGGTTTATCTTTTTTGATTTTGGTTTTACAATATATATTTTTTTAATGTTTATTATGTAAACATGCAATTTTGTCGTAATTTTGAGATACTGTAAAATAAAACCAGTCATAAGTAGATTCAGATCTAAAAGGTTATCCACTTCAATTATGTTTATGATTTACACTTAAAGTGAAGAATCGTATTAAGTAATAATTTTTTTGGAAGAGTGATGAACTAAAAAATGACCAAAGAAAATGCATTGGGGCTTAGTTCACCTAAAATCTCATAGATGGCAGCCAGCTCGAAATTTACAATT
>NW_013836951.1:0-205 GCF_000517525.1 Limulus polyphemus
AAGATTTAACAATACTGTGTCCTGTCAATAAGAAGATACAGGATTTATCAATACTGTGTACTGTAATAAGAAGACACAAGATTTAACTAATACTGTGTCCTGTCAATAAGAAGATACAGGTATTTATCAATAATGTGTACTGTCAATAAGAAGACACAAGATTTAACAATACTGTGTCCTGTCAATAAGAAGATACAGGATTTAT
>NW_013836952.1:0-407 GCF_000517525.1 Limulus polyphemus
AGATAACAAATAAACTTTAGGATTAGCAACATATCTATGTTGTAATATTACAGAATCATTCCATGTAGATCACTAATAAAATTGAGGATTAGTAATTTATCTGTGTTGTAATATTACTAAACAATTCACTATAGATAAATAATAAACCTGAGGATTAGCTATCTGTTTCTGTTTTAATATTAGCTATCAATTCTTTGTAGATCACTAATAAACTTGAGGTTTAGCAACCATTCTGTATTGTAATATTACTGAACAATTCTCTGTAAATCACTAATATACTTGAGGATTAGCAACTTGTCTGTGTTGTAATATTACTGAACAATTCTCGGTAAAGCACTAATAAACTTGAAGTTTAGCAATCTACCTGTGTTGTAATATTATTGAACATTTCTCTGTAGATCACTAAT
>NW_013836953.1:0-419 GCF_000517525.1 Limulus polyphemus
TTGTCTTCTTATTGACAGAACACAGTATCTTTGAACCTTGTGTCTTCTTATTGACAGTACACAGTATTGTTAAATCTTGTGTCTTCTTATTAACAGTACACAGTATCGTTAAATCTTGTGTCTTCTTTATGACAGTAGACAGTATCGTTAAATCTTGTGTCTTCTTATTGACAGTACACAGTATCGTTAAATCTTATGTCTTTTTATATATAGTACACAGTATTGCTAAAACGTGTGTCTTCTTATTGAGAGTAGACAGTATTGTTAAATCTTGTGTCTTCTTTTTGGGAGTACACAGTATAGTTAAATCTTGTGTCTTCTTATTGGCAGTACACAGTATCGTTAAATCTTGTGTCTTCTTACTGACAGTACACAGTATCGTTAAATCTTGCGCCTTCTTATTGACAGTACACAGTATT
>NW_013836954.1:0-217 GCF_000517525.1 Limulus polyphemus
CTGATCATACATGTGTATAATGTTTGTTACTGAACGTACACGTATATAGTGTTTGTTACTGAACGTACACGTATATAATGTTTGTTACTGAACGTACACGTGTATAATGTTTGTTACTGAACATACATGTGTATAATGTTTGTTACCGAACGTACACGTGTATAATGTTTGTTTGTTACTGAACGTACACGTGTATAGTGTTTGTTACTGAACGTAC
>NW_013836955.1:0-738 GCF_000517525.1 Limulus polyphemus
ATATGGTGTATCCATATCTAAGTCTGGTAGTTGGTGTATCCCTATCTAAGTCTGGTAGTTGGTGTATCCTTATCTAAGTCTGGTATATGGAGTATCCCTATCTAAGTCTGGTATATGGAGTATCCCTATCTAAGTCTGGTAGATGGTGAATCCCTATCTAAGTCTGGTATATGGAGTATCCCTATCTAAGTCTGGTAGATGGTGTATCGCTATCTAAGTCTGGTATATGGAGTATCCTTATCTAAGTCTGGTAGATGATGTATCCACATCTAAGTCTGGTAGATGGTGTATCCACATCTAAGTCTGGTAGATGGTGTATCCTTATCTAAGTTAGGTAGTTGGTGTATCCCTAAGTCTGGTAGATGATGTATCCTTATCTAAGTTAGGTAGTTGGTGTATCCCTAAGTCTGGTAGATGATGTATCCCTAAGTCTGGTAGATGATGTATCCACATCTAAGTCTGGTAGATGATGTATCCACATCTAAGTCTGGTAGATGGTGTATCCTTATCTAAGTTAGGTAGTTTGTGTATCCCTAAGTCTGGTAGATGATGTATCCCTAAGTCTGGTAGATGATGTATCCACATCTAAGTCTGTTATATGGTGTATCCATATCTAAGTCTGGTAGATGGTGTATCCCTATCTAAGTCTGGTAGATGGTGTATCCTTACCTAAGTCTGGAAGTTGGTGTATCCTTATCTAAGTCTGGAAGTTGGTGTATCCTTATCTAAGTCTGGTAG
>NW_013836956.1:0-407 GCF_000517525.1 Limulus polyphemus
AATCGGGTATGGGCTATCAAAGTACTATTCTATATGTATTCGGGTATGGGCTATCAAAGTTCTATTCTATATGTATTCGGGTATGGACTATCAAAGTACTATTCTATATGTATTCGGGTATGGAGTAACAAAGTAATATTCTATATGTATTCGGGTATGGGCTATCAAAGTACTATTATATATGTATTCGGGTATGGACTATCAAAGTACTATTATATATGTATTCGGGTATGGGCTATCAAAGTACTATTATATATGTATTCGGGTATGGAGTATCAAAGTACTATTCTATATGTATTCGGGTATGGACTATCAAAGTACTATTCTATATGTATTCGGGTATGGGCTATCAAAGTACTATTATATATGTATTCGGGTATGGGCTATCAAAGTACTATTCTATATGT
>NW_013836957.1:0-523 GCF_000517525.1 Limulus polyphemus
ATAAAACGAATAGTAGAAAGGTGAAATTCTTCATGTAACTGCGCAACGATAGAGTGTACCTACATAACAAATTTGGTTAAGAACAATCAATTCAGGGCCCACTGGTAAGAAGAAATCGAGAAAAAATCGGTAACAAAACGCTTCATTGCAGTACACATACGATTTCAAGAAGCCATAAAAAGAGTAACATAAAACGACCACAAGAATCGTAAAACTAAAACTAATAATCTAGAATTTTGTAAGTAAACGCGCAACATTGCGGCGAACCTTAATAAAAAAATTCAAAAAGATTCATGTAAATGGTACTAAGTATTGGTACAAAACGCAAAACCTTCAATAACTCCCTTAAAACGCATCGTAGGAAGGTGAAACTTCGCATGATACTGTGGAACGAACTAGTGAATATACGCAGTACACATGCCCTTTCAGAAAGCCATTAAAGTAGTAACAAAATGGACCACAAAAGTCTCAAAAATGACAATATGAAGCTAGAGTTTTGCATGTAAATACGTGAGTATGCAAC
>NW_013836958.1:0-407 GCF_000517525.1 Limulus polyphemus
ACCTCTACCGTTTACCTAGTGTTCACTACTATTGTTTAACTTCTACCGTTTACCGAGTGTTCACTAGTATTGTTTAACTTCTACCGTTTACCGAGTGTTCACTACTATTGTTTAACTTCTACTGTTTACCGAGTGTTCACTATTATTGTTTTACCTCTACCGTTTACCGAGTGTTCACTACTATTGTTTTATCTCTACTGTTTACCGAGTGTTCACTCATATTGTTTTATCTCTACTGCTTACCGAGTGTTCACTACTATTGTTTTACCTCTGCTGTTTACCTAGTGTTCACTACTATTGTTTTACCTCTACCGTTTACCGAGTGTTCACTATTATTGTTTTACCTTTACCGTTTACCGAGTGTTCACTATTATTTTTTACCTCTACTGTTTACCGAGTGTTCACTA
>NW_013836959.1:0-405 GCF_000517525.1 Limulus polyphemus
AAGCCGACTGAAAAAGTTGATGATGATGAAATGGAACTAAATACAGATATCAAAGCAGAACAGGAGAAAGACCAAGATTTGAAGCCAATGATTGATTTTCTAAAAGCGCCCTGCGTGTTGTGCGCCCTGCTTGGGAGAAGGTGTCTAGTCTAAGCCCTGTGACAAAGCACTATTGGGCACAATGGGACCAGTTAAAGCTTGCAGATGGTATTCTTGTCCGGAGATGGGAAACTACCGATGGGAAAGTGACGACTTGGCAAACAGTTATACCGAGGAAGTTACGAGAAGTTGTGCTGCGTCAGTCCCATGATAATTTAATTGGAGGACATCTCGTAATCAAGAAGACATTGAGTCACATACGACAAAGATTTTATGGATAGGTATGAGGCGAGATGTGGAAGTAAT
>NW_013836960.1:0-405 GCF_000517525.1 Limulus polyphemus
AATGTATTTATTTATTCAGTACTTTCTTTTACTCGTTAGGTCTAGACAGAAAAGAGAAAGACTTTATTTTATTGTAATTAACCAACGTAAAAAACGAAGTTGTGTTAACACTAACAGTGCTACAGCTAAACTGTTGACAGCTATTCTCTATGGAAAAGGTAAACACTGTTAATATTTTATATTTTCAGTAAGATTAAGTAATAATTGTTACCCTAAAGTTTAAATTTAAGTTTCCAGTTTCTGGACTAGGTTATTGACTAGTGATTGGTGTGTTATATTGATGAAAACTGTTATACTTTCATATTTTCAGTACAGCTGATCACCTTAACCATAGAGTATAATCTTAGTTTCTGGAGTAGGTTACTGTCTGTACACTGGTGTTTCTTGTGGGTGAAAAATTACATG
>NW_013836961.1:0-535 GCF_000517525.1 Limulus polyphemus
AGTTGATAGTACACAGTATCGTTATATCTTGTGTCTTCTTATTGACAGTACACAGTATCGTTAAATCTTGTGTCTTCTTATTGACAGTACACAGTATCGTTAAATCTTGTGTCTTCTTATTGACAATACACAGTATAGTTAAATCTTGTGTCTTCTTATTGACAGTACACAGTATAGTTAAATCTTGGTCTTCTTATTGACAGTACACAGTATCGTTAAATCTTTTGTGTTCTTATTGATAGTACACAGTATTTCTAAATCTTGTGTCTTCTTATTGACAGTACAAAGTATTGTTAAATCTTGTGTCTTCTTATTGACAGTACACAGTATTGTTAAATCTTGTGTCTTCTTATTGACTGTACACAGTATCGTTAAATCTTGTGTTTTCTTAGTGACAGTACACAGTTAAATCTTGTGTCTTCTTATTGACAGTACACAGTATTGTTAAATCTTGTGTCTTCTTATTGACAGTACACAGTATAGTTAAATCTTGGTCTACTTATTGACAGTACACAGTATCGTTAAATCTTGTGTT
>NW_013836962.1:0-406 GCF_000517525.1 Limulus polyphemus
AAGTCACATGATAATTATAGCCGGTATAAAGTCACGGTGGAACATAATGTATCAGAATTACATTTTGATGTTGTTTATGGTTTTCGTAGGAAGTAAGATACCACCGAAAATTGATATATTTTGGGAACAATGTGCAACAACCCTTTTCGACGCAGATGTTTTCAGGTTGGGTATTTAGAAATTCCAAGATTGGGATGCCGTTTATACTTAATGATATTGGAAAACAAAGACATTTGGATCAACTTGGGGAACCAGTAGCATCCAGAAAAAAATCTGCAACAAGTCATATTCCAGTTATGGTAAGCAACTTGTAGCGTGTTATAACCTGTGAGAATCAACGAACACAAACGTGGCAAAAGTCATCCATGTGCCCCAGGCAACAGTACACGACATTATCAAAAATGAT
>NW_013836963.1:0-1067 GCF_000517525.1 Limulus polyphemus
TCTTGATTAGGTAATATTTGATACAGTAGCCCCGAGTAACTCAATTTTACTCTTGATTAGGTAATATCTGATACAGTAGGCCCGAGTAACACAGTTTTACTCTTGATTAGGTAATATCTTATACAGTAGCCCCTAGTAACTCAGCTTTACTCTTGATTAGATAATAACATATACAATAGCCTCGAGTAAATCAGTTTTACTCTTGATTAGGTAACATCTTATACAGTAGCCCCCGAGTAACTCAGCTTTACTCTTGATTAGGTATTATTTTATACAGTAGACCAGAGTAACTCAGCTTATCTCTTGATTAGGTAATATCTTATTCAGTAGCCCCGAGTAACTCACCTTTACTCTTGATTAGGTAATATTTTATACAGTAGCCCCCGAGTAACTCAGCTTTACTCTTGATTAGGTAATATCTTATACAGTAGCCCAGAGTAACTCAGCTTTACTCTTGATTAGGTAATATCTTATTCAAGAGTAAAGCTGAGTTACTCGGGGCTACTGATTAGGTAATATCTTATACAGTAGCCCAATATTACCTAGTCAAGAGTAAAGCTGAGTTACTCGGGGGCTACTGCATAAGATATTACCTAATCAAGAGTAAAGCTGAGTTACTCGGGGCTACTGTATAAGATTTTACCTAATCAAGAGTAAAACTGAGTTACTCGGGGCTACTGTATAAGATATTACCTAATCAAGAGTAAAACTGAGTTACCCTCTTATACAGTAGCCCAGAGTAACTCAGTTTTACTCTTGGGGGCTACTGAATAAGATATTACCTAATCAAGAGTAAAGCTAAGTTACTCGGGGTTACTCTATGATATATTACCTAATCAAAAGTAAAACTTAGTTACACTGGGCTACTGTATAAGAAGCCCCGAGTAACTCAGTTTTACTCTTGATTAGGTAATATTCTTATACAGTAGCCCCCAAGTAACTCAATTTTACTCTTGATTAGGTAATATCTTATACAGTAGCCCCGAGTAACTCAGTTTTACTCTTGATTAGGTAATATCTTATACAGTAGCCCCGAGTAACTCAGTTTTACTCTTGATTAGGTAATA
>NW_013836964.1:0-406 GCF_000517525.1 Limulus polyphemus
CATTTTATCCGGAAAGTTACGTCTGAGAGACGATCCACTATGTCATATGGGCCTTCCCATGGAGAAGACAACTTAGGAGACTTCCCTTTGGTCTTCCTCGGATTATACAACCACACCTTGTCTCCTGGTTCAAAGCTGACTTCAGTAGATCTCTTATCATAAGATAGCTTCATCGAATCAGCAGACGTTTTCAAGTTTGAACGCACTTTCCGATAACACTTTCACAAACTCTGACACATTCTCAGGCAACTCTTCATAAGGTGGGTGTCCCTTATACTTGGGTCCCCTTTTAGCACTACATGTACTGCATGTTCTGCACCATTTTTCCACATTTTGCCTCATACCTATCCAGTAAAATATTTGTCGTAGGTGACTCAATGTCTTCTTAATTCCGAGATGTCCTCCT
>NW_013836965.1:0-406 GCF_000517525.1 Limulus polyphemus
TCTAATTCTACTTCTAAAATATAACCTATTTCAGCATCATCACTTACTTTCATTACATCAATATTTGTATCACTCCATTTAAATCTCCCATAGGGTAAATATTGACTCATTCCCATCCATATAGGTTATTAGGTTGGTTGGTTGGTTTTTGAATTTCGCGCAAAGCTACACGAGGGATATCTGCGCTAGCCGTCCCTAATTTAGCAGTGTAAGACTAGAGGGAAGGCAGCTAGTCATCACCACCCACCGCCAACTCTTGGGCTACTCTTCTACCAACGAATAGTGGGATTGACCGACACATTATAACGCCCCCACGGCTGAAAGGGCGAGCATGTTTGGTGAGTGTGAGAGGGATTCGAACCCGCGACCCTCAGATTGCGAGTCGAGTGCCCTAACCACCTGGCCA
>NW_013836966.1:0-406 GCF_000517525.1 Limulus polyphemus
ATCTCTATCATTGTTACTGAATCTAATAAATATGTTTATAATACAATGTGTTATAACATAATATTTTGGGACAACAAGGAACCTATTGGTCCATCTCAACTGTTCCATCCTCTAAACTAAACTAAAACTATTAATAAATAAATTTCGAAAAAATAATATTAAAGTCAGCTCTTTTCATTCATATACTTATCAAGCATTCTCTTAAACTCACTTAAATTTACTGCCTCCACAACATCCAAAGGCAACCCATTCCAAAGGGCAACCACCCGGTAGAAAAATAAAACTGTCTTAGCTGAAGATGACTCCTACCATGCCAAAATTTATATTTTTGTCTCCTAGTCCTACAATTATCACTGTTAAGTATGAAAAATGATTATGCATCAACACTATCAATTCCCTTTACAAT
>NW_013836967.1:0-406 GCF_000517525.1 Limulus polyphemus
CACAGACCTACTGAAGAATGTGTAGATTGTATAGGAATTCTTTTTGGCGGCATAGAACAGGTTTATGTGTTTTAATAAAGGTAGCTTCCAAAATATAGAGATGAAAGGTCGACCGACCATTTGCAGTAATTTCAAACTTGCTATACGTGTAGTTGTCAGCACAAGTCGGGTTCACTAGTAAATGCTGGCCAATCGCTGATTCACATTTTGGTAGAAGAACTTTTGTTTTACAGGAGCAACATGGTAAATTATTTTCATTTACACTCTTAGTTCTTATGGATGTGGTTACATGTTGTTTAATTCTATCCTGCAATCTTTGTGAAATGCAACCTACGTACCGACAGCACGAGAATTAATAAATAACCATACTTTGGTGTGTGGTAGGTATCGCACCTTTGTGTGTTGC
>NW_013836968.1:0-405 GCF_000517525.1 Limulus polyphemus
GTCGGGTTCACTAGTAAATGCTGACCAATCAGTGATTCACATTTTGGTAGAACTTTTGTTTAAGATCTACGTATCTACATGAGCCGATGTTTCCATTTATTAACGGGCCCGGCATGGCCAGGTGGTTAGGGCGCTGGACTCGCAATCTGAGGGTCGCGGGTTCGAATCCCGTTACACCAAACATGCTCGCCCTTTCAGCCGTGGGGGCGTTATAATATGACGGTCAATCCCACTATTTGTTGGTAAAAGAGTAGCCCAAGAGTTGGCGGTTGGTGGTGATGACTAGCTGCCTTCCCTCTAGTCTTACACTGCTAAATTAGGGACGGTTAGCGCAGATAGCCCTCGTGTAGCTTTGCGCGAAAATAAAAAAAAAACAAACAAACAAACAATTTATTAACGTTATAT
>NW_013836969.1:0-405 GCF_000517525.1 Limulus polyphemus
GTATCGAAATCCGGATTATAGCGTTGTAAGTCCGCAGACATACCGCTGTGCCACTGGGGGCTAATATATAGTAGATCTTCCTTTCGCTTCGTGGAATTCGTTGATCCTTTGGAGCATCGTGAGAATCATCTCGTCAATTTTAGATTGTGAAATTTTTTGCTCACTCTTGCTTCAAAACTTGGAGTAGATCGCTCTTCGAAGTTGGTTTTTTAGTTGTTTCTTGACTTGCCGGTCGAGTATGGCCCATAGGTTTTCGATGGGGTTCATGTCAGGAGATTGGTTCGGGCAGGGCAACATCTGGATACCATTTTCTTCCTGCCACTTTTGGGTGTTTCTAGCAGTGTGACACGGTGCTCCATCTTCCTGGAACAACGTTGTGTTCTTGTCCACGAAACCCGACGGAAT
>NW_013836970.1:0-406 GCF_000517525.1 Limulus polyphemus
AACTGGTGTTATAGAACCTAACAAGACTAAACACAAGGTCCAGAGCTCAGGTTACTAGACCTAAGAAGACCAAACACTAGGACCAGAACTCATGTTACTAGAGATAACGAAACCAAACACTAGGATCAGAACCCGTGTTACTAGATCCAACAAGACCAAACACTAGGACCAGAACTGGTGTTACAGAACCTATCAAGACTAAACACAAGGTCCAGAGCTCAGGTTACTAGACCCAACAAGACCAAACACAAGGTCCAGAGCTCAGGTTACTAGACCCAACAAGACCAAATACTAGGACCAGAACTGGTGTTACAGAACCTAACAAGACTAAACACAAGGTCCAGAACTGGTGTTACAGAACCTAACAAGACCAAATACTAGGACCAGAACTGGTGTTAAAGAGCCT
>NW_013836971.1:0-548 GCF_000517525.1 Limulus polyphemus
TAACAAGCCCATGATTTGAACAATACTGTGTCCAAATATAAACCAGGAGTAAAGGCACCAATAGCCCCTCAAAAGAAAAAGAAGGGGCATTCAGCTTTCAAAGAGGAATGGTTTCTGGAAATTATGGAAACCGAAACTGCCTGTCCACAGTAAACTAGTGTTCACAATAATTTGTAGTCTGTGCAGTACAAAGAAACATTAGAGGGAACATTTTTAATGGTTTTTACAAGCATTACTGATAAATATTGGGTGCCTTGGTTTAGAATACTGTGACTTCATCTAAGTATAGCTTCGTCATTGAAAAAGTGAGAATGTACATTAATTAACACCCAACGTCTTCAACAAAATTTACTAATACGATGATCTAATATATTCCGACTTCAAAACGTCGTTCAATTTAATAATCTTGTAGTTGTATACCGAGATTAAAACATCTTCCACTCTAGTGCTATTTGTAGTTGTATACCGAGATTAAAACATCTTCCACTCTAGTGCTATTTGTAGTTGTATACCGAGATTAAAACATCTTCCACTCTAGTGCTATTTGT
>NW_013836972.1:0-403 GCF_000517525.1 Limulus polyphemus
AAAACACTTATTTTTAGGAAATCAATTATAGGCTTCAAATCTTGGTCTTTCTCCTGTTCTGCTTTGATATTTGTATTTAGTTCCACTTCGTCATCATCAACTCTTTCAGTCGGCTTGACTTCAGCCCGATGGCACCCAATCAGCTCAACCTCTCTTTTAACAGTTACCGGAACTTGGTCTTTGTTATTCCCAAACGTCATTTTATCAAAATCAATTACAAACTTCTTTGGTAGTAGATAGTCCAATCCTAATATGCATTCGTCTTCCATGTCAGCCAAGTATACTTTCTGTCTGTCCTTTATGCCCATGAGTTCAATAGTTACACTGGTCCCCACAATACTTGTAGAATGTCTTATCACACCATAAAGCTCTGTATGGCTTCTGGTACTCCTTCGTGATTAAC
>NW_013836973.1:0-404 GCF_000517525.1 Limulus polyphemus
GTTTTACCCATGTTTTAATAAAGTATGGTAAAATCATAGTGTTCATGCATTTTACCTATGTCTTAATAAAGTATAGTATAATCATGGTGTTGGTGTATTTTACTAATGTCTTAATAAAGTTAGTTAAAATCATCGTGTTTATGTATTTTATCCATGTCTTAATAAATTATGGTATAATCATCGTGTTTATATATTTTACTCATGTCTTGGTAAAGTATTTTATAATCATCGTGTTTGATGTACTTTACTCATGTCTTATAAATATGGTATAATCATCATGTTAATGTATTTTACTCATGTCTTATAAAGTATGGTATAATCATCGTGTCTATGTATTTTACCCATGTCTTAATGAAATATGGTATAGTCATAGCTTTCATGTATTTACCCATGTCTTAATAACG
>NW_013836974.1:0-406 GCF_000517525.1 Limulus polyphemus
AAATTATTTTTTTAAAACCCATCCCTTTTCATTCATATACTTATCAAGCTTTTTTTGAACTCACTTAAATTTACTGTCTCTACAACATCTGAAGGCAACCCGTTCCAAAGGTCAACCACTCTGTTAGAAAAATGAAATTGTCTTAGCTGAAGAGTACTCCTACATTGCCAAAATTCTCATTGTTAAATATAAAAGAGAAGATACATCAACACTACCAATTCCCTTTACAATCTTAAACACCTCAATCAGATCCCCCAACTCTTCTTTTTTGCAAGTGAAAACAATTTAAGAGATTTCATCCTCTCGTTCTATGAAACCCCTCCATCACGGGCACCATTCTAGTAACCATTCTCTGAGCCTATTCCAACAATTCAATGTCCTTCCTAAGGTAAGGAGCTCAAGACTG
>NW_013836975.1:0-406 GCF_000517525.1 Limulus polyphemus
TCGTAAAGAAAAGTGAAAATTGTTCTCTTTGTTATATAAATGATATAATTTAACAGTGTTAGTGTGATGTTGTTGGTAAAGTGCATTAAAAAGCAGCGACATACCTTTGGTAGGTTGACAATAAAGGCTGCCTGGTAAGGTTTATTTGGTAGGTCGATCATAAAGGCTGCCTGGTAAGATTTATTTGGTAGGTTGATTATAAAGGCTACCTGGTAAGGTTTATTTGGTAGGTTGATTATAAAGTCTACCTGGTAAGGTTTATTTGGTAGGTTGATTATAAAGGCTACCTGGTAAGGCTTATTTGGTAGGTTGATCATAAAAGCTACCTGGTAAGGTTTATTTGGTAGGTTGATCATAAAGGCTACCTGGTAAGGTTTATTTGGTAGGTTGATTATAAAGGCTACCT
>NW_013836976.1:0-406 GCF_000517525.1 Limulus polyphemus
AACAACTATTCACTGTAGGTAAAATAAAGTAAGTATACACACTTTGTCAATGAATGACGACGATAATAGCATTTGATGCAAGAAAGAGCATTTCATGTCGTGGCGTGGTTGTACGATCTTTGTTAAAAGTAGTCTATCGTCATATAGAAGAACTTTTCACGTCGTGACGTGGCTGTATGATCTTTGTTAAAAGTAGACTGTCATCGTACAGGAACATTTCACGTCGTGACGTGGCTGTATGATCTTTGTTAAAAGTAGACTAGAAGAACATTTCACATCATGACGTGATTGCATCATATTTGTTAAAAATAGACTAGAAGAACATTTCACATCGTGACGTGATTGCATCATATTTGTTAAAAGTAGACTAGAAGAACATTTCACATCATGACGTGATTGCATCATA
>NW_013836977.1:0-1207 GCF_000517525.1 Limulus polyphemus
CCAGATATGGCACCATCAGATAACCATGTTTTTCGTTCGCTGCAACACCATCTTAACGAGAAAAGGTATGCAAATATGAAAGGTGTTAAAGGTGACGTCGACATGTTTTTTGCTTCAAAGCCAAGTGATTTCTGTAATCGGGGCATTACAACCTGATTGTAAGATGGAAAAGCATCATCGATAAGAATGGAAAACTAGAGGATCAAGCTTAGTGACCCTATAATAAAGTTTCAAAAATCATTATATATTAATATTCAACTTTTATTACACAAAACATTATATACAAGAATTTACCTAAAAACAGGTTCAATTTCTTTACAGTATACCTATACATAGAATATATATACCAACGTTAATCTCCAAACTACGAGTCTAAATGTACAGTTAATGCGGATATAGTAGGTCGTCAAGAAATTAATGTCGCTTTTTTATTTAGATGAAAAAACCCGAACAACTTGTGTATCAAAACATTTATTAAATGAAATAGTAAAAACATAAGATGGCATAACCTTCATCACCAAAACAATATTTTACTCCCAGTGGATGACTTAGTGGCTTGGAAAGAAGAAATAATAGAACATTCACAAAATTACTTCGAAATCTTTTTTGTCGTTCTTTGTCATCAGTTTGTTTTTCAAAATGTTGTGAGGCATTGCCTTTTATTCGACATTCTAAGCCCGAAGTTTTCATTAACAAATGTTCGATAGTTATTCCTTGTTATCGAATCAGTCTCTGGTTATAAAAGAACAAAATCGTTATCACAAGACCGATCCGATTCACTCCAGATGGTGCCACTGTAGTCAGTAGAAACTCCCACAGGGTGCCACCTAATAGTGTATTTGGGAAAAATTGTTTCTGTTCGTTCTAGAATAATTTCCGAAAACCGCCGAGATAAAATTTCATTTATACAATGCAAATAATAGGAAGAAAGAATGCGCAGAATGTCGCAGGCAGAAAATGTCCAGCCACTGAAAAAGCTGAAGATATAGTTTTCAATGTATGCTTGTGTAGAATTAAACATCGCCATCGATTCGATTTGAGTACACTGTTCGAGAGACTGTTTATTCTCTTCGAAGCAATTTTCATTTAACGATGTCTGCCACATCCCTAATGGTGAAATAAACGTATTGTTGATGAAATCGCTACAAGGCTGCAGAACTACTTTAAGCAAGAAAGACCACATTTCTATTGACAAAATTCAAGGTTA
>NW_013836978.1:0-406 GCF_000517525.1 Limulus polyphemus
GTTTGTCTACACGTATTACTTTACCTGTTGTAATACCTTCTTTAATTTGTGTACACATATTACTGTACCTGTTGTAATACACTCTTTAGTTTGTCTACACGTATTACTGTACCTGTTGTAATACCTTCTTTAATTTGTGTACACATATTACTGTACCTGTTGTAATACATTCTTTTGTTTGTCTACACGTATTAATGTACCTGTTGTAATACATTCTTTAATTTGTGTGCACATATTACTGTACCCGCTGTAATACATTCTTTAGTTTGTCTACACGTATTACTGTACCTGTTGTAATACATCCTTTAGCTTGTGTACACATATTACTGTACCTGTTGTGTTGTAATACACACTATAATTTGTGTACATATATTATTGTATCTATTCCTTGTAATACATACTTTAG
>NW_013836979.1:0-407 GCF_000517525.1 Limulus polyphemus
GTCGCTATATGGAATGGTGTTCATGAATGAAAAAAAAAAGTTGAATATCAATCTCTCCAATTCAGTAAATCCCTGTTATCTCGCATTAGATGAAGCCCAACTCATTTGCAAAAAAATAACTATACGTCCAATACCAATTGTTGCTAACTACCTGTACACTGACACGATGTCAGTTGCGGCTGCGAACATATGATTCAGTCTCGGAATTACAGTAATGCACAGGCTACTCAAGTTATTCCCAAGCATACCTTGTTGGAAAAAAATTTTTTAATTATTTTTCCTTATCTAACCTAAAAAGTTTCCAATTTTTACATTTTATTTAATTCTATAATGATAAATAAAGAATACACGTGAAAAACAAGAAATATAGTACTTACTTGGTTTTTTTTTTATGTTGACTGTCGATG
>NW_013836980.1:0-403 GCF_000517525.1 Limulus polyphemus
GGAAGTTAATGTTATTGTATTGTTAACACTCTTGTGTTGGGAAGTATGTTATTGTATGGTTAACACTCTTGTGTTGAGAAGTATGTTATTGTATGGTTAACACTCTTGGGTTGAGAAGAATGTTATATTATGGTTAACACTCTTGGGTTGGGAAGTATGTTATTGTATTGTTAACACTCTTGGATTGGAAAGTATGTTATTGTATGGTTAACACTGTTGTGTTGAGAAGTATGTTATTATATGGTTAACACTCTTGGGTTGGGAAGTATGTTATTGTACGGTTAACACTGTTGTGTTGAGAAGAATGTTATTGTATGGTTAACACTCTTGGGTTGGGAGTATGTTATTGTATGATTAACACTGTTGTGTTGGGAAGTATGTTATTGTATGGTTAACACTGTTC
>NW_013836981.1:0-407 GCF_000517525.1 Limulus polyphemus
ATTTTATCTTCTTTTTTTTTTTCTATAATTAATAACTGTACGGGTTTGGTAGATTTGACTGATCTCGCAACCACCAAAAAAAATTAGGAAATAAATATAAATTATGCCTCTTTCATTCTAGAATGAATACAATTGTAACACGAAAACAAAAAAGGTTAGACGAAATAGCTTAAATCTCATAACATTATACATTTATATATATTTATTATTTTTATTACATTGACCTTTCGCCCGTGCCTGGCTAACAGTATAAAAGTTACAACGACGTGGCTCACGTGCACTCATGTTACCGTATCAAGTAACGTAAAGGTGACCTTTGGTTTGTACAAAGTAACTTGTCTTGGCTTTGTTTTAGTCGACTAGTATTTTGTAAAATACAGTCACATTTCAATATTATACATTATATA
>NW_013836982.1:0-405 GCF_000517525.1 Limulus polyphemus
CCAGCACTGGTTCATCAAACCTTTCGTGACCACTCTTAAGATCCAGCTCTGGTTCATCAAACTTTTCGTGACCACTCTTAAGACCCAGTTCTAGTTCATCAAACCTTTCGTGTCCACTCTTAAGACTTAGTTCTAATTCATCAAACCTATCGTGACCACTCTTAAGACCCAGCTCTGGTTCATCAAACCTTTCGTGACCACTCTTAAGACCCAGTTCTAGTTCATCAAACTTTTCGTTAACCACTCTTAAGATCCAGCACTGGTTCATCAAACCTTTCGTGACCACTCTTAAGATCCAGCTCTGGTTCATCAAACTTTTCGTAACCACTCTTAAGACCCAGTTCTAGTTCATCAAACCTTTCGTGTCCACTCTTAAGAATCAGCTCTGGTTCATCAAACCTTTCG
>NW_013836983.1:0-405 GCF_000517525.1 Limulus polyphemus
GTAAATACTCTACATAGTGTACCCTATCCCTGGTGTAGTAATCACTCGACATAGTTCACCCTATCCCTAGTGTAGGAAATACTCTACCTAGTGTACCCTATCCCTGGTGCAGTAAATACTCTACATAGTGTACTATATCCCAGGTGCAGTAAATACTCTACACACTGTATCCTATCCCTGGAAAAGTAAATTTCCTACATAGTGTACCCTATCCCTTGTGTATTAAATACTCGACATATTGTACCTATCCCTTGTGTGGTAAATACTCTACATACTTTACCCTATCCCTGGTGTAGTAAATACTCTACATAGTGCACCCTATCCCTTGTGTAATGAATACTCTACATAGTGTACCTTATCCCTTGTGAAGTAAATAATCTGCGTAGTGTACTCGTTTCCTGGTGC
>NW_013836984.1:0-405 GCF_000517525.1 Limulus polyphemus
TATGACAAAGTTGCACCTTTTGCCATCCAGCCTTTCTGTCACGTAGACACTATGTGTGCTTGCCATTTTACACTTAGCTGTTGGGACATTCACAATGAGGGTTGGTGGGCGTCCCTCAGCACCAACCACTACTGGTTTCCTGAAGCTGGCTTATTGGTGGTATTCTTCTAACACTGGCTTCTCATATGTCCTTGCTCTCCACAGTTCCAACAACCTTTCTGGGTAGCAGCCTTTTCTGCTGTGGCATCTTCCCTGTGTTGAAGTTGTCAGCATTGAGCTCTATCGTGCCCAGGTTTATTATCGTGCCAGCAAAGTCCCTCAAACTTCTTTGAAAGCTGCCCTTTTCTGGCCTTGAATCCTGATGACTGTACCAACCTTCGTATCTCTGTGCTGGATTTAATGTAG
>NW_013836985.1:0-405 GCF_000517525.1 Limulus polyphemus
TATCAGA
Organism: Limulus polyphemus; assembly: GCF_000517525.1. NCBI lineage: Eukaryota > Metazoa > Arthropoda > Merostomata > Xiphosura > Limulidae > Limulus > Limulus polyphemus. The sequence goes on from NW_013836985.1 coordinate 8, forward strand.
GGCGCAGAGATGGCAAATTATTGGCATGAATTCCGCTGGTATGTCCTACAAGGCGATAGGTAGACAGCTTGGCTATCATTACACAGTGATCAGCCGCTTGGTCAGAAAACATGTTGCCACCCAGAATGTTAAGGACCGTCCTCGATCTGGTCGACCATCTGTAACAACCCAACGTGAAGATAGGAGCCTTGGTAGATTGGTCAGATTGTCAAAATGAGGCACAACTACAGGTGTAAGCACGTCCCTTGTGTACTTTTCGCCAGTAAGGTTGCCATTGATTGTTACCAAATCCAGCTTGCAATCATGCGAGACACAGCCCCATACCATAACAGAGCCCCCACCAAAAGGCACTGTTGGAACAATGTTTCTTGGAGTGTAAGCTGCGTTACGTTGCCTCC
>NW_013836986.1:0-406 GCF_000517525.1 Limulus polyphemus
GTCTGAGATCAGGGATGAGGATGCGTTGCTAGTTGACACATTCAGAATGGCCCTGCGGTCTGTACTACCACCTTCAATAGCAAAGAATCAAAATACTAAGAGGATCATAATCCCTGCAACTGGGAGCCCAACAATGGAAACACCAGCTACAACTCCAGAGGATCTTAGCCTTCAAGCCATTCAATAAACTTTGGCATTGCCACTTTTTATTGATAGTACACAGTATTTATAAATCTTGTGTCTTCTTATTGACAGTACACAGTATTGTTAAATCTTGTGTCTTCTTATTGACAGAACACAGTATTGTTAAATATTGTGTTCTTTTTATTGACAGTACACAGTATCGTTAAATCTTGTGTATTCTTATTGAAAGTACACAGTATCGTTAAATCTTGTGTATTCTTAT
>NW_013836987.1:0-404 GCF_000517525.1 Limulus polyphemus
ATCTATTAGGATATTTATGTGTAATAATGTACTTATCTATTAGGATATTTATGTGTAATAATGTACTTATCCATTAGGATATTTATGTGTAATGTACTTATCTATTAGGATATTTATGTGTAATAATGTACTTATCCATTAGGATATTTATGTGTAATAATGTACTTATCCATTAGGATATTTATGTGTAATAATGTACTGATCCATTAGGATATTTATGTGTAATAATGTACTGATCCATTAGGATATTTATGTGTAATGTACTTATCTATTAAGATATTTATGTGTAATAATGTACTTATCCATTAGGATATTTATGTATAATGTACTTATCTATTAGGATATTTATGTGTAATAATGTACTTATCTATTAGGATATTTATGTGTAATAATGTACTTATCTA
>NW_013836988.1:0-407 GCF_000517525.1 Limulus polyphemus
ATTTGTTACTGGAGGTGGCATACATTTTAACTTTTAAAGCGCGATTTGCTATTGAAGGTGGCATACATTTTAACTTTTAAAACATGACTTGCTATTGAAGGTGGCATACATTTTAACTTTTAAAACATGATTTTTTTAAGGCAGCATACGTTTTAACTTTTAAAGTCTGATTTGCTATTGAAGGCAGCATAAGTCAAATATTTAAATTATAATTTGTTATTGAATGTGAAATGAAGTTTAAATTACAAGGTTCGACTTTCTATTGAATACGTTAGACAGTTTAACCTACATTCATTTCAGGATCAATGTTTATTTTATTACAAGACTCTGTATTTTGTATATACGCAGAAAATGATTGTGCAGTTTTAAACTTATATATATATATATATATATATATATATATATAT
>NW_013836989.1:0-404 GCF_000517525.1 Limulus polyphemus
CATATTACCAGAGGTAATCATATGTTGTACAGGTGGACCACATATTACCAGAGGTAATAATATGTTGTACAGAAGGACACCATATTACCAGAGGTAATCATATGTTGTACAGGTGGACCACATATTACGAGAGGTAATCATATGTTGTATAGGTGGACCAGATTATTACGAGAGGTAATCATATGTTGTACAGGGGGACCACATTATTACGAGAGGTAATCATATGTTGTACGGGTGGACCACATTATTACGAGAGGTAATCATATGTTCTACGGGTGGACCACATTATTACGAGAGGTAATCATATGTTGTACGGGTGGACCACATTATTACGAGAGGTAATCATATGTTGTACAGAAGGACCAAATATTACCAGAGGTAATCATATGTTGTATAGGTGGACC
>NW_013836990.1:0-405 GCF_000517525.1 Limulus polyphemus
AATCATATAAAGCATATGTACAAATAAAGATATTTGTATTTGACGGGAAAATAATTACAATTACTTTTTACATAAAAAGACAAGTTAAGAGTGTAGTGAAGCTGTTATATAATGAAACGAGTTTATAAAAAAATATGTTTCTATGTATATGTATGAAACTAATTTTAATTATTTCTAGTCAAAGAGTAAATACTTTATATATTTATGTTGTCACTGACTAAATACTTTATATATTTATGTTATCACTGACTAAATACTTTATATATTTATGTTATCACTGACTAAATACTTTATATATTTATGTTATCACTGACTAAATACTTTATATATTTATGTTATCACTGACTAAATACTTTATATATTTATGTTATCACTGACTAAATACTTTATATATTTATGTTATCA
>NW_013836991.1:0-405 GCF_000517525.1 Limulus polyphemus
TAATATCCAAGTTATTTTGGCCTACTGCTACTACTGTCCACGGACAGTTGGTTAAACCTACAACACCCAAGTTTTCTTGTTCTACTGCCAACACCGTCCACAGACAGTTGGTTAAAGTCTTAATATCCAAGTTATTTTGGCCTACTGCTACTACTGTCCACGGACAGTTGGTTAAACCTACAACACCCAAATTTTCTTGTCCTACTGCCACCACCGTCCACAGACAGTTGGTTAAAGTCTTAATATCCAAGTTATTTTGGCCTACTGCTACTACTGTCCACGGACAGTTGGTTAAACCTACAACACCCAAATTTTCTTGTCCTACTGCCACCACCGTCCACAGACAGTTGGTTAAAGCCTTAATATCCAAGTTATTTTGGCCTACTGCTACTACTGTTCACGGAC
>NW_013836992.1:0-407 GCF_000517525.1 Limulus polyphemus
ATAATGAACGGTGATATGGAAGCTAGCTGAAATTTTCATAACAGATTATGAAATAACTACTGGGAATTTTGATGAAAGGATAACCATTTTGAACGTCTTCCATCAAGGGCATCTTTGTGTTGAAATATGAAGAAAAATAATTTTTTTCAAAATTTGGGAAAAAATCATGGGCTATAGCCTTGGCTTTTCTGTGAAAATATGAATTTTTTTGGAAAATGGAGAAAAGTGTTTTTTTGACGCAAAATTAATGGAAAAATGTCGGCTTTTCCTTTTCGTCGGATAACTCAAAAGTGAGACATTATAGCATTTACGAAAAAGTAATTATGTACCCGTGAAAAGCTAAAAAAATTTAACTTTCGCTAATTATGAGTAAAAACAATCCAAAAGGTGAGTTTATTTATAAGAAG
>NW_013836993.1:0-406 GCF_000517525.1 Limulus polyphemus
AAAATACTGATTGCTGTTTTAGGAAATATTTGTTTTATAAATTAAACCACTGATTCTTATGTTAAGAAATGATTATGTTATAGTTAAAAATACTGATTACCTGGAGAAGAATTGTTTGTAGTGGAAACAGAACTACTGATCACCTGGAGAAGAATTGGTAATCAGCCATTGAGAAATGTTTTTGGAAATAGAGCTACTGATTACGCGTTGAGAAATGTTTTTGGAAATAGAGCTACTGATTACGCGTTGAGAAATGTTTTTTTTTGGATATAGAACTACTGATCACCTGTTGAGAGATGTTTTAGTGTAAATAGAGCTACTGATCACCTGTTGAGATATGTTTTAGTGTAAATAGAGCTACTGATCACCAGTTGAGGTATGTTTGATGTAAATAGAGCTACTGATC
>NW_013836994.1:0-404 GCF_000517525.1 Limulus polyphemus
TATTTAGATTCCAGCTTGTTCTTACCTCTATATAAAACCTTTATATTTAGATTCCAGCTTGTTCTTACCTCTATATAAAACCTTTATATTTAGATTCCAGCTTGTTCTTACCTCTATATAAAACCTTTATATTTAGTTTCTAGCTTGTTCTTCCCTCTATATAAAACCTTTATATTGAGTTTCTAGCTTGTTCTTCCCTCTATATAAAACCTTTATATTTAGATTCCAGCTTGTTCTTCCCTCTATATTTAGATTCCAGCTTGTTCTTACCTCTATATAAACCTTTATATTTAGATTCCAGCTTGTTCTTACCTCTATATAAAACCTTTATATTTAGATTCCAGCTTGTTCTTACCTCTATATAAAACCTTTATATTTAGATTCCAGCTTGTTCTTACCTCTAT
>NW_013836995.1:0-404 GCF_000517525.1 Limulus polyphemus
TAACGCCCCCACGGCTGAAAGGGCGAGCATGTTTGGTGTGACAGGGATTCGAACCCGCTGTGTGAAAGTAGAGGTGTCAGACCAAAACATTTTCTACTCTCACTGCTCTATCTGGAAGGAAGTGCATTGTGAGTAATATAGAGTAAAAATGTATTTCCCTCGTATTATATATATAATATTTTTTTTGGACGAATAGGGTATGATCGGAGCGTTTTACAGTAAAGGTGTTCCTTTCGGATATTTTAACATATCAGTTATGGGAAATTATAATGTGTTTTGATTATTGAAATATTAACAGGAACTATGCCAATACTAATATTTGATAATTTTGGTAAATAGTTAACCTTCATATTTTTTGCTCTTACTTAGTTTTATATGCTAGTTTATGTGCACCTACGTTAGAG
>NW_013836996.1:0-399 GCF_000517525.1 Limulus polyphemus
AACTTCATTGGAGCACGTCCCTTATGCTTGGGTCCCCTTTTAGCACAACATGTACTGCATGTTCTGCACCATTCTTCCACATCTTGTCTCATACCTATCCAGTAATATCTGTGTCGTAGGTGACTCAATGTTTTCTTAACTCCGAGATGTCCTCCTGTCACAGTATCATGGGATTGACGCAGCACAACTTCCCGTAACTTTCTCGGTATAACCGTTTGCCAGATCGTCACTTTCCCATCTGCAGTTTCCAATCTCTGGAGAAGAATACCATCTTCAAGTTTCAACTGGTCCCATTGTGCCCAATAGTTCTTTGTCACAGGGCTTAGACTAGACACCTTCTCCCAAGCAGGGCGCAAAACTCTTGCTTTTAGGAAATCAATTATAGGCTTCAAAGCTTGA
>NW_013836997.1:0-406 GCF_000517525.1 Limulus polyphemus
GGCTGTGTTTTAGTAGACTAATACTTTGTAAAATACAGTCACATTTCCATTATTATACATTGTATATGTATACAAATTATTGCTATTTAGAAATAAGTTCTTAAACGTATTTTTCTTGAAACATAGAACAGTAAATAAAGAAGTAAAACAAACAAACTCTTCTAGTTACGACCTTCGTATTTGGTTACTGCTTGACGTAGGTTGCTAAGCCTTTAAATATTTTGCACATGGAGGATATGAAACAAAATAATTTTTCTAGGTTTTATATATATAGATTTGAATAACTAAAAAATCATAAATTACTACATCAATACCTTAGAATTCCACTATAATTTATCAAGCTTAGTAACTAAGCTGTAGTTTAGTCTTAACTTTTGACCAGACTAAAGACACAACCTACCTCCTT
>NW_013836998.1:0-406 GCF_000517525.1 Limulus polyphemus
GTAACTTTTATTTTATACGATCACAGCCATATAATGTAACTTTTATTTTATACGATCACAGCTATATAATGTAACTTTTATTTTATACGATCACAGCCATATAATGTAACTTTTATTTTATAAGATCACAGCCATATAATGCTAACTTTTATTTTATAAGATCACAACCATATAATGTAACTTTTATTTTATAAGATCACAGCCATATAATGTAACTTTTATTTTATAAGATCACAGCCATATAATGTAATTTTAATTTTATACGATCACAGCCATATAATGTAATTTTTATTTTATAAGATCACAGCCATATAATGTAACTTTTATTTTATAAGATCACAGCCATATAATGTAACTTTTATTTTATACGATCACAGCCATATAGGGTAACTTTTATTTTATACGA
>NW_013836999.1:0-406 GCF_000517525.1 Limulus polyphemus
AATTGATGCTTGTAGGGAATGTTGTGCTTATGACATGACCAGATGTATGATAATCCTCTGTCGAATACAGAATTGATGCTTGTAGGGAATGTTGTGCTTATGACATGACCTGATGTATGATAATCCTCTGTGGAGTACAGAATTGATACTTGTGGGGAACGTTGTGCTTATGACATGACCTGATGTATGATAATCCTCTATGGAGTATAGAAGTGATATTTGCAGGGAATGATGTGCTTATGACATGACCTGATGTATGATAATCCTCGGTGGAGTACAGAACTGATACTTGTAGGGAACGTTGTGTTTATGACATGACCTGATGTATGATAATCCTCTGTCGAATACAGAATTGATGCTTGTAGGGAATGTTGTGCTTATGACATGACCTGATGTATGATAATCC
>NW_013837000.1:0-407 GCF_000517525.1 Limulus polyphemus
CTATAGTCAGCAACTGGAACGTTTAAATTAAGCCCTTCATCAGAAACGCCCTTCTCTCGTCAGTCGGAAAGGTGTTCTTCTCCATGACAATACACATCCACATGTGGCACATTTGACGCAACACAAGATTATGGAGTTGGGTTGGGAAGTTTTCCCCCATCAACCATATTCTCCAGATATGGCACCATCAGATTACAATCTTTTTCGTTCGCTGCAACACCATCTTAATGGGAAAACGTATGCAAATGTGGAAAGCGTTAAAGACAACATCGACATATTTTTTGCTTCAAAATCAAGTATTAAAAACCTGACTGTGAGATGGAAAAGCAAAATCGATAAGAATGGAGATTATTTCATTTAATAATTTTTTGTTTTGATATATAAGTTTTTCGGGTTTCTCCATCTAA
>NW_013837001.1:0-406 GCF_000517525.1 Limulus polyphemus
ATCTACAAGCGTAGAGTAAAACAATGGTTTTAACTGTAAATAATCTACAGTAAAACAACGGTTTAAACTAAACAATTATCATCTACAAACGTAGAGTAAAACAATGGTTTTAACTTTAAATAATCAGCAGTAAAACAAAGGTTTAAACTAAACAATTATCATCCACAAGCGTAGAGTAAAACAATGGTTTTAACTGTAAATATATTATTACGTAATCTACAGTAAAACAAAGGTTTAAATTAAACAGTTATCATCTACAAACGTAGAGTAAAACAATGGTTTTAACTATAAATATATTGTTACGTAATACTACAGTAAAACAAAGGTTTAAATTAAACAATTATCATCTACAAACGGAGAGTTAAAACAATGGTTTTAACTGTAAATATATTAGTTACGTAATACT
>NW_013837002.1:0-406 GCF_000517525.1 Limulus polyphemus
CAGATTGAATAGACACCCAAACGATGCCAAAAACCATGCTTACCTCCTTTCCAAACAGTAATTATCCATCTGTCTGATGGCACAAATTGTTGTGAGAAATTGACTGAACCAGTTTCAATAAATTTTAGTAGATGAACTCAAATTGACCTTTTCAATGACCAAGTTTAAACAGATAACAATTGGATGAATGATTTGAGTTTGAGATTGGCAGCCATTTCAATTTTACTGACTTAATGCTGCAGTTGAGAGATCTTTTGGAAAAAGGAGGTCACTAGCAAAATACATTAAACCAATTGTAAACACAAGTAATCTTTGGTGCTGTATATATCACAGGTTCCCATTTATAGCATTACTTTTTAAGATGATATACAACACAGGTTCCCATTTATAGCATTACTTTTAAGAG
>NW_013837003.1:0-402 GCF_000517525.1 Limulus polyphemus
AATACAGTAGTAAGAAAAGGACCACAAAAGACGCAAAAAATGATAATACGAAGCTAGAATTTTACTTGTAAATACGCAAGTATGCAACGAACGTTCATATAAAATTTTGAAAAGATGTGTCCAAATGGAACAAAGTACTGGCACAAAACGCAAAACCTTCCATAACTCCCTTAAAATGAATCGTAGGATGGTGAAACTCTGCATATAACACACCAAACGCAAAACCTTCCATAACTCTTTGAAAATGAACCGTAGGAGGGTGAAACTCTGCATATAACTGTGCAACGATAGATTGTACCTGCATACCTAATTTGGTAAAGAACCACCAATTCAAGACTCTCTCGTAACAAGAAATCGAGATACAATCAGTAACCAAAAGCTTCACTGCATTACACATACGCT
>NW_013837004.1:0-406 GCF_000517525.1 Limulus polyphemus
ATATAGCCAGGATTGCTACTACGTCTACTCCTTTACTTTAATGTAACCAGCATTGCTGCTACGTCTATCCCTTTACTTTAATATAACCAGGATTGCTGCTATGTCTACCCCTTTACTTTAATATAACTGGGGTTGCTGCTATGTCTACCCCTTTAATATAACCAGTGTTGCTGCTATGTCTACCCATTTACTTTAATATAACCAGGATTGCTACTACGTCTACCCCTTTACTTTAATATAACCAGAATTGCTGCTAATTCCACCCCTTTACTTTAATATAACTAGGGTTGCTGCTATGTCTATCCCTTTACTTTAATATAACCAGAATTGCTGCTAATTCTACCCCCTTTACTTTAATATAACTAGGGTTGCTGCTATGTCTATCCCTTTACTTTAATATAACCAC
>NW_013837005.1:0-403 GCF_000517525.1 Limulus polyphemus
CAAACATGCTCGCCCTTTCATCCGTGGGGGCGTTATAATGTGACGGTCAATCCCACTATTCGTTGTTAAAAGAGTAGCCCAAGAGTTGGCGGTGGGTGGTGATGACTAGCTGCCTTCCTTCTAATCTTACATTGTTGAATTAGGATCGGCTAGCGCAGATAGCTCTCGTGTAGCTTTGCGCGAAATTCAAAACAAACAAACAAACAAGGTACTTTACGACATTGTATTCACGATGTATTTCAAAAATAACAACTCGTCACTGTTTTTTTTTACCAGAGATCAAGGTACTTTACGACATTGTATTCACGATGTATTTCAAAAATAACAACTCGTCACTGTTTTTTTTACCAGAGATCAAGGTACTTTACGACATTGTATTCACGATGTATTTCAAGAATAACAT
>NW_013837006.1:0-406 GCF_000517525.1 Limulus polyphemus
GTAAACACAGGTAATCATGGTGGTAGCTAGAGACTTTACAGGATATGTATAGTAAACATAGGTAGTCATGGTGGTAGCTAGCGGCTTTACAGGATGTGGATAGTAAACACAGATAATCATAGTGGTAGCTAGAGACTTTACAGGATGTGGATAGTAAACACAGGTAATCATGGTGGTAACTGGAGACTTTACAGGATATGTATAGTAAACACAGATAATGGTGGTGGTAACTGGAGACTTTACAGGATGTGGATAGTAAACACAGGTAATCATAGTGGTAGCTAGAGACTTTACAGGATGTGGATAGTAAACACAGATAATCATAGTGGTAGCTAGCGGCTTTACAGGATGTGGATAGTAAACACAGATAATCATGGTGGTAGCTAGAGACTTTACAGGATATGTA
>NW_013837007.1:0-404 GCF_000517525.1 Limulus polyphemus
TATTGAAATATGAGGAAAAACAAATTTTTAAAAATTTCGGAAAAAACATGGGCTATAGCCTTGGCTTTTTGGTGAAAATATCAGTTTTTTGAAAAACGAAAAAACGTGCTTTTTTGACGCAAAAGTCATAGAATAAATATTGGAAAAGGCTTTTTTCATCGGAAAACTCAAAATATTGACATAATAGCATTAACGAAAAATATTACATCCCGTGAAAAGCTAAGAAAAAATAATTTTTCTCTATCCTCGAATAACAACAATTCAATAGAGGGAGTTTGTTTTGTAAGAAGTCATGGGCTTTTAGATTGTGGGATTTTGTATGAATAATCGTATTTTTAAAACTCTTCTTTGTTTACAATATAACTGAAAAAAACAACTACAGTAAAATCGAAGATAGGAGAAAT
>NW_013837008.1:0-405 GCF_000517525.1 Limulus polyphemus
GAAGAACGTAAATTTTATCAGACCACATCACCTCATCACCGATGGTGGATTCTAGCAGCGCAATATGTGCTTTTCTGATGAACGAAGAACATGAAATTTCATCAGACCACATCACCTCATCACTGATGGTGGGTTGTAGCAGCGTATTATATGCTTTCCTGATGAACGAAGAACGTGAAATTTTATCAGACCACACCACCTTATCACTGATGGCGGGTTCTAGCAGCGCATTACGTGCTTTCCTGATGAACGAAGAACGTGACATTTTATCAGACCACACCACCTTATCACTGATGGCGGTTTCTAGCAGCGCAATATGTGCTTTCCTGATGAACGAAGAACATGAAATTTTATCAGACCACACCACCTTATCACTGATGGCGGGTTCTAGCAGCGCATTACGTG
>NW_013837009.1:0-755 GCF_000517525.1 Limulus polyphemus
CTTAGTAACCAACGTACACTATTATTACCTCTACTTAGTAACCAATGTACACTATTATTACCTTCAATGAGTAACCAATGTACACTATTATTACCTTCAATGAGTAACCAATGTACACTATTGTTACCTCTACTTAGTAACCAATGTACACTATTGTTACCTCTACTTAGAAACCAATGTACACTATTATTACCTTCAATGAGTAACCAATGTACACTATTATTACCTTCAATGAGTAACCAATGTACACTATTATTACCTCTACTTAGTAACCAATGTACACTATTGTTACCTCTACTTAGTAACCAATGTACACTATTATTACCTCTACTTAGTAACCAATGTACACTATTATTACCTCTACTTAGTAACCAATGTACACTATTATTACCTCCACTTAGTAACCAATGTACACTATTGTTACCTCCAATAAGTAACCAATGTACACTATTATTACCTCCAATAAGTAACCAATGTACACTATTATTACCTCCAATGAGTAACCAATGTACACTATTATTGACACTTGACGATAAGAGTAATGTCATGAGTGTATTGACACTTGACAATAAGTCATATTATTAGTGTATTGACACTTGACAATAAGTCATATTATGAGTGTATTGACACTTGACAATAAGTCATATTATGAGTGTATTGACACTTGACAATAAGTCATATTATGAGTGTATTGACACTCGACAATAAGAGTCATATAATGGGTATATTGACACTCGACAATAAGAGTCATATCA
>NW_013837010.1:0-406 GCF_000517525.1 Limulus polyphemus
AGGTTTGCTGCTTTAAACGCTTGAATACTTCTTCTAGCCGGGACATTTCCTCATCAAACGTTGTTGCAAACACGATGACATCGTTCAGGTACATTAGGGCTATCCTCCAATGTAGGCTTCTCAAATGTTGCTGGAGATTGCTAAGCCCGAATGGCATCACACAGTGTTGCCAGAGACCTTGACCTTGGAATCTGGCATAACTAAGTGCAATCTTAGGTTTATCTGCTTCAGCCATTTTTACTTGATGGAAACCTGACTTTAAGTCCAGAGTTGAAAACCACCTGGCTCCATTTAGGGCATCGAGAGTATCATCAATACTTGGCAGCGGGTATGAGTCCTTTTCAGTTATATTGTTAAGAGCCCTGAAGTCCACACAGCAACATTGGGTCCCATCCTTCTTCTGGAC
>NW_013837011.1:0-406 GCF_000517525.1 Limulus polyphemus
GACGTAACAATACATCTCTCTCTGACTGCAGTTCAATTACTCATTACCTACACACACATTACCTTACCGTCACGTTGTCACCCTCTTTTATATACCAGACTACCCTATATCTAGTAAATACTAGAGCATTCGCCAACGTACAGGATAGTTCTAGAAAATAGGTGGCGCCACACGAGTCACGTGACCTCGATGACGCAACAGTATCTTGTAAATTATAAGGATTCTTATGTAACTATAAAAATAGAAATTTATTGAGAAAATAACCCGCTTTTATATATAGACGTCACACAAAGTTTATGTATGTGTATTATACCTTCGTATTACATCAAATTGTTTGGTACTGCGTAAAAATTGTTGAAATTGCTGTAATTATAAAAGCGAAGCATTTTTATATCATTAAGTATTG
>NW_013837012.1:0-405 GCF_000517525.1 Limulus polyphemus
AATACTGTAATTATTATGTATGTTTAATACTGTAACTATTATATATGTTTAATACTGTAATTATTATATATGTTTAATACTGTAATTATTATGTATGTTTAATACCGTAACTATTATATATGTTTAATACTGTAATTATTATGTATGTTTAATAATGTAACTATTATATATGTTTAATACTGTAATTATTATATATGTTTAATACTGTAATTATTATGTATGTTTAATACAGTAATTATTATGTATATTTAATACAGTAATTATTATATATGTTTAATACTGTAACCATTATATATGTTTAATACTGTAATTATTATATATGTTTAATACTGTAATTATTATATATGTTTAATACTGTAATTATTATATATATTTAATACTGTAATTATTATATATGTTTAGTAC
>NW_013837013.1:0-408 GCF_000517525.1 Limulus polyphemus
ACTCTATATGCTTTCGTTAAAATATAGTTTTGTATTTGCTGTAGTTTGTTGATGTGTGTTTTTGATACATTTATCCATGTTATACAGGCATGTTCTACGACTGGTCTTATGTACGTTCTGTAAATTTGTGATATGTTTTCTGTTGAAGCTCCTTGTTTGTTGCCAGTCAGGCTCCTAAGGTAACTCACTCTTTTCCAAATTCTGTTTTTTATGCTATTAGTGTGTAATTCTTGAAAGCGTTTTGTTCAAAACGGATTTAACTTGTGTTTGTTAGTTAGTCACGCCCTCTACTGTGTCTTCTAAGAAAATACAATAATAAAAATATAACTACGATGAGAATCCTATAAAGAAAATGAAAAAAAAATGTTTCTAAGTCATTGTTTACGAAAAACATTCTGTGTTTGAGTA
>NW_013837014.1:0-406 GCF_000517525.1 Limulus polyphemus
TGGTATTGATGTAGTAATTTATGATTTTTTAGTTATTCAAATGTATATATAAAACCTAAAAAACATATTGTTTCATATCCTCCACTTGCACAATTTTTAAAGGCTTAACAACCTACATTAAGCAGCAACTGAGTACAAAGGTCATAACTAGAAGAGATAATTGTTTGCTTTACATCTTTATTTACTGTTCTATGTTTTAGGAAAAATATGTTTAAGAACCTATTTCAAAATAGCAATAATCTATATACATATATATAATGTATAATAATTGAAAGGTGACTGTATTTTACAAAATACTAGTTGACTAAAACACAGCCAAGACAAATTACTTTGTACAGACTAAAGGTCAGTTTTATGTTATTTGATACGTCATTGTAACTTCTGTATTGTTAGCCAGGCATGGGTG
>NW_013837015.1:0-407 GCF_000517525.1 Limulus polyphemus
CTCAAATAGCGTTAAGAAGCTGTTTGTTAGAAAGAATAATGTCTCTCTCATTACTCATATTGTATTAAAAAGCTGTGTGTTAGAGTGCATGATGTCTCTCTTGTTACTCAGCATTAGGAAGCTGTGTGGTAAAGTGCATGATGTCTCTCTTGTTACTCAGATAGCATTAGGAAGCCGTGTGTTAGAGTGCATGATGTCTCTCTTGTTACTCAGCATTAGGAAGCTGTGTGGTAAAGTGCATGATGTCTCTCTTGTTACTCAGATAGCATTAGGAAGCCGTGTGGTAAAGTGCATGATGTCTCTCTTGTTACTCAGATAGCATTAGGAAGCCGTGTGGTAAAGTGCATGATGTCTCTCTTGTTACTCAGATAGCATTAGGAAGCCGTGTGGTAAAGTGCATGATTTCT
>NW_013837016.1:0-406 GCF_000517525.1 Limulus polyphemus
ACAATACCCATCCTCTAAAAGTGTCTAACACACCCCAATACTCATCCTCTAAACGTGGCTAACACCACAATACTTATATTCTAAATGTGTTTAACACACCACAATACTCATCCTCTAAACGTGTCTAACACACCACAATACTCATCCTCTAAACGTGTCTAACACACCACAATGCTCGTGCTCTAAACGTGTCTAACATACCACAATACTCATCCTCTAAACGTGTCTAACACACCACAATACTCATCCTCTAAACGTGTCTAACACACCACAATACTCTTCCTCTAAATGTATTTAACCTACCACAATGCTCATCCTCTAAATGTATTTAACCTACCACAATGCTCATCCTCTAAATGTAGCTAACACCACAATTCATATACTCTAAATGTGTCTAACACACCAC
>NW_013837017.1:0-406 GCF_000517525.1 Limulus polyphemus
CTTTTCTCGTTCTTCTTGTTTCTTTTCTTTTTCCTCCAACAACTGCTGTAATTTCTCTTGTTTATTTTGCTGTTCGAGCTGCCACTGTTGAAGGTTTTCTTGCCACTGCTGTAATCTCTCTTCTTGTTTCTTTTTTCGTTCTTCTTGTTTCTTTTCTCGTTCTTGTTGTTTCTTTTCTTGTTTCTTTTCTCGTTCTTGTTGTTTCTTTTCTTGTTTCTTTTCTCGTTCTTGTTGTTTCTTTTCTTGTTTCTTTTCTCGTTCTTCTTGTTTCTTTTCTTTTTCCTCCAACCACTGCTGTAGTCTCTTTTCTTCTTTATTTTATCGTTCTTCTTGTTTCTTTTGCTGTTGTTGTATTGCTGTCATCAAATCGGCTAAGTCGTAGTTTGATTTGGCACTTCTCGTTTCC
>NW_013837018.1:0-581 GCF_000517525.1 Limulus polyphemus
TTATGTCCGGTGAAATGCTAAAATAAATTGAACTTTCTGTAACACAGAGTAAAAACGATACAAAAAGTGGAGTTTATTTCAAAGAAGACATCATGGCATTTTAGATGTTAGGTCTTTGTTTGAATAATCTTATTTTCAAGCTATTCTTTGTTCACAAATATAATATAACTAGAAACAAAAACCAGTAAAATCGATGAAGACCAAACTTTCAAAATGGATATCCTTTTAAGAAAATTCCCAATAGTTTCTTACATCTAGCGCGTCTTTCTATTGAAATATGAGGAAAAACAATTTTTCAAAATTTTGGTAAAATCGTGGGCTATAGCCTTGGCTTTTGATGAAAATATCAATTTTTTGAGAAAATAAAAAAAGTGCTCCTTTGACACAAAACTAATAGAAAAACATCGAATAGTGCTTATTTCGTGGGACAACTCAAAACTGAGACATTATACCATTAACGAAAAATATTATGTCCGGTGAAATGCTAAAAGAAATTGAACTTTCTGTAACACATAGTTAAAACGATCCAAAAGGTGGAGTTCATATTCGAAGAAGACATCATGGCCTTTTAGATGTTAGAA
>NW_013837019.1:0-403 GCF_000517525.1 Limulus polyphemus
GGAGGTGCGGGGGGTGAAGAAGTGGAGATGAGTGTTGAATGCAGACCTTTCCATCTGGGGGGGGGGGGTGAATTAAAATTCAAATTGTTACCTGAAGAAGATTGATGTCGAGTTTGAATAACTTTTAAGAATGTGTAATATCCAACGATATTCGATGACGAGGAACCCACTTTGAGAACAATAATGGCTGGAGACGGCTTGAATGGGTAATGAAGAAAAACTTTAATATAAGTTTAACATAACAGCAAATGTACAACGTTTCGACAAGGTTTTGTCATCATCAGGTACCTGATGAGTTTTTCTTCATTATCCATTCAAGCCGTCTCCAGCCATTATTATCCAACGATATGCTTTAACAAAAACAGGATATGTCGCGTATTTTACTATTACTACGTTGTAAGAC
>NW_013837020.1:0-406 GCF_000517525.1 Limulus polyphemus
TGTTTTTTGTTGTTGTTTTTTTTTTGCGTTTATTATTCAAGTCTCCATGCGTCATGTAAAAACTAACTTTTGTAAAGAGTTCTTTTATCTAAACATAATCCCACCTCAAAACTTTTCTTATTCGTGCTGTGAATAATCACCTTAAGGTTTTGTTTTATCTGAAAATAACTCAAGATTATTTCGTGACTTTCATATAAGATTAGCGTCAACAAACACACCAGAAGTGTTATCATCAGGATTACATTGTTTACGTATCTTACCTCGATTAATTTCAAGATTATTGTAACTATGGTGTAAGATAAGTGTCAACAAACACACCAGAAGTGTTATCATCAGGATTACATTGTTTACGTATCTTACCTCGATTAATTTCAAGATTATTGTAACTATGGTGTAAGATAAGTGT
>NW_013837021.1:0-406 GCF_000517525.1 Limulus polyphemus
GTCGTAAGCCTGCGGAATTACCGTTGGGCTTCTGGGGTTATAAACTAAATGGATTCAAGCCTGTATATGATAGACAAGACAATAAATACTACTGATTCAAGCCTGTATATGATAGACAAGACAATAAATACTATTGATTCAAGCCTGTATATGATAGACAAGGCAAGAAATACTATTGATTCAAGCCTGTATATGATAGACAAGGCAATAAATACTATTGATTCAAGCCTGTATATGATAGACAAGACAATAAATACTATTGATTCAAGCCTGTATATGATAGACAAGACAATAAATACTATTGATTCAAGCCTGTATGTGATAGACAAGGCAAGAAATACTATTGATTCAAGCCTGTATATGATAGACAAGACAAGAAATACTATTGATTCAAGCCTGTATATGA
>NW_013837022.1:0-405 GCF_000517525.1 Limulus polyphemus
TAGTGGGATTGACCGTCACATTATAACGCCCCCACGGCTGAAAGGGCGAGCATGTTTGGTGGAGCGGGTATTCGAACCCGCGACCCTCAGATTGCGAGTCGAGCACCTTAACCACCTGGCCATGCCGGGCCTAGGCACAAAGCTACACAGTGGATAATCTGTGCATTGCTCACCACAGGTTTTGAAACCTGGTTTTAAGCATATAAATCTCCAAGCTTACCATTGAGCCACTGGGGGCTTTTTCCTGTGATTGAATTAGAGAGTTTTCTTGCTAAGTAAAAGGCAGCATCAGATGGCATGGCTAGAAGTGAATGTTATAGGTTGTGACAGTGAACTTTGTTCAGTGTTATTTACTGTATATGTGCTGCTGTTGGTCTGTTATATACTTTGGGTATATACCGTCAT
>NW_013837023.1:0-404 GCF_000517525.1 Limulus polyphemus
TGGTAACCTCACTATTCGAGCCAGTATTTGGTTGACATCCTCACTATTCGATTCAGTGTTTGGTTGACATCCTCACTATTTGAGTCAGTATTTGGTTGATATCCTCACTATTCGAGTCAGTATTTGGTTGATATCCTCACTATTCGAGCCAGTATTTGGTTGGTATCCTCGCTATTCGAGTCAGTATTTGGTTGGTATCCTCACTATTCGAGCCAGTATTTGGTTGGTATCCTCACTATTCGATTCAGTGTTTGGTTGACATCCTCACTATTCGATTCAGTGTTTGGTTGGTATCCTCACTATTCGATTCAGTGTTTGGTTGACATCCTCACTATTCGAGCCAGTATTTGGTTGATATCCTCACTATTCGAGCCAGTATTTGGTTGGTATCCTCACTATTCGAG
>NW_013837024.1:0-329 GCF_000517525.1 Limulus polyphemus
ATCTTCTTATTGACAGGACACAATATTGATTAATCCTGTATCTTCTTATTGACAGGACACAGTATTGTTAAATCTTGTGTCTTCTTATTGACAGTACACAGTATTGATAAATCTTTTATATTCTTATCGACAGGACTCATTATTGTTAAATCTTGTGTCTTCTTATTGAAAGTACACAGTATTGATAAATCCTGTATCTTTTTATTGGCAGTACACAGTATCGTTAAATCTTGTCTTCTTTTTGATAGTACATAGTATTGTTAAATCTTGTGTCTTCTTATTGAGAGTAAACGGTATTCATAAATCTTGTGTCTGCTTATTGATAGTAC
>NW_013837025.1:0-404 GCF_000517525.1 Limulus polyphemus
CCGGGTTCGATTTCTCGTGGTAGACCCAGCAGATAGCCCAATGTAGTTTTTCTACCTAAAACAAACAAAAACAGAATAACTCGCTGAACTAATTTTATTTCTGAAAATCATCATACTGTTACGACAGCGGAAGTCACGTGATTCTGGTAACACGTGATGATGTTCTAGAAGGATGATGACTTTTCCTGGCAACTCTAGTCTGTTCTAGGCGCCCTCTTTTTTTTAGATATAAGCCCGGCAAATAAAGCGGTAGAAATAATTAGCAGATAGACAGATATAGAGATAGATAATTGAGTCAAGCGATCAGTAGGCACCGTAAGTAAAATGCGTGAATTATTGTGAATTATAGCGTGTGTTTTCAAAAGTAGTTAACTTTAAAGTGACTGTGGAAAATCTTTGTATTG
>NW_013837026.1:0-407 GCF_000517525.1 Limulus polyphemus
AATTTGGAAGTTCAGTTATCTCTCAATAGATGGAGAAAAAATTAAGAAAAAATACTTGGAAGTTTAATTATCTCTCAATAGATGGAGAAAAAATTAAGAAAAAATACTTGGAAGTTCAGTCATCTCTCAATAGATGGAGAAAAAATTAAGAAAAAATACTTAGAAATTTAATTATCTCTCAATAGATGGAGAAAAAATGCTTGAAAGTTCAGTTATCTCTCAATAGATGGAGAAAAAATTAAGAAAAAATACTTGGAAATTTAATTATCTCTCAATAGATGGAGAAATAATTAAGAAAATATACTTGGCAGTTCAGTTATCTCTCAATAGATGGAGAACAATTAAGAAAAAATACTTGGAAGTTTAATTATCTCTCAATAGATGGAAAAAAAATTAAGAAAAAATAC
>NW_013837027.1:0-407 GCF_000517525.1 Limulus polyphemus
CTAAGTGTTGTTCAACGGTTACTTAACGATACAGACGAGTTACTAAGTGTTGGTCAACGGTTATTTAACGATACAGACAGGTTACTAAGTGTTGGTCAACGGTTACTTAATGATACAGAGAAGTTACTAAATGGTGGTCAACGGTTACTTAATGATACAGACAAGTTACTAAGTGTTGGTCAACGGTTATTTAACGATACAGACAGGTTACTAAGTGTTGATCAACGGTTACTTAATGATACAGACGAGTTACTAAGTGTTGATCAACGGTTATTTAACGATACAGACAGGTTACTAAGTGTTGATCAACGGCTACTTAATGATACAGAGAAGTTACTAAATGGTGGTAAACGGTTATTTAATGATACAGATGAGTAACGAAGTGTTGGTCAACGGTTATTTAACAA
>NW_013837028.1:0-406 GCF_000517525.1 Limulus polyphemus
CCTGTGCTCTACCCACCACGGGTATCGAAACCCGGTTTCTAGCGTTGTAAGTCCGCTGTGCCACTGGGGGGCGAGTCAAGGGTAAAAAAAATGCCCAATGTTTTGGGAATTTTATGCATTTAATATCTCTAACACATGTTTTTTTTATTACTTAAAGTATTGAAGCAATTGATTTTTTTGTGAATAAGCAGCCCCCCCCCCATAAAAAAGAAAATCCCTGAAGCCATGTATAAAGAGCCGATGAATAAATATATATATAAATCAAATTTCTGTGGTAATTTTTTTGCCATTCGCTGCTTGGTAGACATGAGTGTGACGTCACTGTGCTGAATGAGTGTGACGTCATATATATAAATCAAATTTCTGTGGTAATTTTTTTGCCATTTGCTGCTTGGTAGAGATGAGT
>NW_013837029.1:0-797 GCF_000517525.1 Limulus polyphemus
ATGTAACAAAGTAATACTTGATGTGTTAAACAACGAAAATAGAGTGATATAAACATCATATGTAACAAAGTAATACTTAATGTGTTAAAAACGAAAATAGAGTGATATAAACATCACATGTAACAAAGTAATACTTGATGTGTTAAACAACGAAAATAGAGTGATATAAACATCACATGTAACAAAGTAATACTTAATGTGTTAAATAACAAAAATAGAGTGACATAAACATCACATGTAACAAAGTAATACTTAATGTGTTAAAAAACGAAAATAGAGTGATATAAACATCACATGTAACGAGTAATACTTAATGTGTTAAATAACGAAAATAGAGTGATATAAACATCACATGTAACATTAAGTATTACCTCGTGTTAAATAACGAAAACAGAGTGATGTAAACAGCGAAACAAAAGTAGAAAACGTTGCTCCTAATATTCCATTTCTACACGCTTAATCGTTACGTCACAAAAAAGTATATTTTATCAGGAATGTTTAGCAATGTGTACCGAAACAAATATCAACATTATAATGTTATGTGTTATCCTATCATTAACAAATTAAAATAAACAGAAATGTAGCAGTTGTATACTATAGATACATAATGTTGAGTAATGTCTGATTGTTATGTAGTATAGATATACATAATGTTGAGTAATGTCTGACTGTTATGTAGTATATATATACATAATGTTGAGTAATGTCTGATTGTTATGTAGTATATATACATAATGTTGAGTAATGTCTGATTGTTATGTAATATATATATACATAATGTTGAGTAATGTCTGACT
>NW_013837030.1:0-625 GCF_000517525.1 Limulus polyphemus
AACTGCGGTAAACAAAGGCCCCAGACAGTATTTAAACTTAAAAGAAGTTGACTACAACAATACAGGTCAACTACGTTAGACAAGGGTCCCAGACTGTATTTAAACTTAAAAGAAGTCGACTACAACAATACACGCCAACTGCAGTAAACAAGGGCCCCAGATAGTATTTAAACTTAAAAGAAGTTGACTACAACAATACATGCCAACTGCGGTAAACAAAGGCCCCAGACAGTATTTAAACTTAAAAGAAGTTGACTACAACAATACAGGTCAACTACGTTAGACAAGGGTCCCAGACTGTATTTAAACTTAAAATAAGTTGACTACAATAATACATGCCAACTGCAGTAAACAAAGGCCCCAGATAGTATTTAAACTTAAAAGAAGTTGACTACAACAATACATGCCAACTGCGGTAGACAAGGGCCCCAGACAGTATTTAAACTTAAAAGAAGTCGACTACAACAATACATGCCAACTGCGGTAAACAAGGGCCTCAGACAGTATTTAAACTTAAAATAAGTCGACTACAACAATACACGCCAACTGCAGTAAACAAAGGCTCCAGATAGTATTTAAACTTAAAAGAAGTTGACTACAACAATACAGGCCAACTAAGTTAGAC
>NW_013837031.1:0-406 GCF_000517525.1 Limulus polyphemus
AGGGTTGTACAACAAAAATTAGTCATACTTGCAACATTCCCAATCAAAACACCTCCTAAAACTATATGTTGCCATGGTGGGCTGCTAGAGATAAACTAGTTAGGGGTGTACAACAAAAATTAGTCATACTTACAACATTCCCAATCAAAACACCTCCTAAAACTATATGTTGCCATGGTGGGCTGCTAGAGATAAACTAGTTAGGGGTGTACAACAAAAATCAGTCATAGTTGCATCATTCCCAATCAAAACCCGCCTAAAACTATCTGTTGCCATGGTGGGCTGCTAGAGATAAACTAGTTAGGGGTGTACAACAAAAATCAGTCATAGTTGCAACATTCCCAATCAAAACCCGCCTAAAACTATTTGTTGCCATGGTGGGCTGCTAGAGATAAACTAGTTAGGG
>NW_013837032.1:0-406 GCF_000517525.1 Limulus polyphemus
AGGCATATATTATTATATATTTTATTTGATCTTGTCTGGATGTTACAAGGCATATATTTTATTTGATCTTACCTTGATGTTACTAGGAATATATTATTATATATTTTATTTGATCTTACCTTGATGTTACTAGGAATATGTGTATATATATAAATTTGATCTTACCTTGATGTTACTAAGCATATATTATTATATATTTTATTTGATCTTACCTTGATGTTACTAGGAATATATTATATATATATATTTGATCTTACCTTGATGTCACTAGGAATATATTATTATATATTTTATTTGATCTTGTCTGGATGTTACAAGTCATATATATATATTTGATCTTACCTTGATGTCACTAGGCATATATTATTATATATTTTATGTGATCTTGTCTGGATGTTACAAGGCA
>NW_013837033.1:0-406 GCF_000517525.1 Limulus polyphemus
TCATCGTTTAAATGCAGTTTTAAAGCACATGATTGTTTAAATACAGTTTTAAAGCACATGATTGTTTAAATGCAGTTTTAAAGCACACGATTGTTTAAATACAGTTTTAAAGCACATGATTGTTTAAATGCAGTTTTAAAGCACATGATCGTTTAAATGCAGTTTTAAAGCACATGATCGTTTAAATGCAGTTTTAAAGCACATGCTTGTTTAAATGCAGTTTTAAAGCACGTGATCGTTTAAATACAGTTTTAAAGCACGTGATCGTTTAAATGCAGTTTTAAAGCACATCTTCGTTTAAATGCAGTTTTAAAGCACATGATTGTTTAAATACAGTTTTAAAGCACATGATTGTTTAAATGCAGTTTTAAAGCACATGATTGTTTAAATACAGTTTTAAAGCACA
>NW_013837034.1:0-408 GCF_000517525.1 Limulus polyphemus
AAAAAGTTACAACTTTCTACAGAAGAATTACTGTAAATACAATTAAACAAAGGAAACGAAATTCTAAGTGGAAATTTTACATAAAAATTAAATATTTTTATAATCTTACAAATGGAGTAATGAACCTGATAACATGAATTATTCCCTGTCCTAATTTCTATTGCAAATATAATATGAACTAAACAATCCATAGAAGTACTTAATAAATATACTATAAACTAAACAATCCACAGAGGTACTACATAAATATTATTAAAACTAAACAATCCACAGAGGTACTACATAAATATTATATAGACTAAACAATCCACAGAGGTACTGCATAAATATTATATAAACTGAACAATCCACAGAGGTACTGAATAAATATACTATAAACTAAACAATCCACAGAGGTACTGCATAAAC
>NW_013837035.1:0-610 GCF_000517525.1 Limulus polyphemus
TATAGCGTTTGTTATAAAAGCGACTGTTGAAAATAAGTGTATCGTAAAGTTGTATTCGGAAAGAATAAACCAGTTTTATTAAGTAAGGACTTGTGTCGCTAAAGTTTCGTCGGAACGAAGTTACGGAAAGTTAATTAACAAACGGAGACGTAACACTATTCAAAGACGGAAGGTAGTCGTCATCTAGCTGTCTTCTATAGTCAGCTATTAGCTATTATAGCTATTAATATAGCTATTATAGTCGTCTTCTATAAATTCCGATAGGTGTTACAATGTACCCAACTTGAATTAAGGTTTTCGTCCAAAATATCTTTAACTATGAATAGATAAAGATTCTAAATCAAGGTGATAACTGGAGCTAAACAGTCAGAAATATAAATCAGGGGGATTAAAAGTAAAAATATGAATTTGTCCAAATTACTACTTCATTTGTAAGATTCTGGCCATCTTAATTCACTTTGAACTTTGCTCTCTCCATCATAAACACACATATCCAAGTTTTGCTTTTGATACTGATGAAAGTTTTTGTCTTCTTTCGTCTAAACATTTTTTTATAGTCAGTGTAAGACTAGAGGGAAGGCAGCTAGTCATCACCACCCACCGCCAACTC
>NW_013837036.1:0-714 GCF_000517525.1 Limulus polyphemus
ATACAATGCCACATATCTCTTTTAGTTACGCTTACTACTGTTAAGAGTTTTAAACAAAATTATGCGTGGCCTAGAGGTACCGTGCCCGGACGTTGAATCCAATGGTTGATGTCTTTCGTCTGTTGTCACCAGAAACATGCTCCCCTCCTATGCGGTTGTGGGTGCGCTAGAAGAAAGTAGCCAAAGATTTGGCGGAGGGTGCTGTTAACTAGCTACTTTCTGTCTATTGATTTGTTTGTAGTTAAGCACAAAGCTATCTGTGTCTGCCCACCACGGGTATCGAAACCCGGTTTCTAGCGTTGTAATTCCGCAGACATACCGCTTTGTGCAACTGGGGGCTTCAAAAATAGATACGACTGTGTACAAGTAGTTCTTGTATAGCTTTGGAAGAAAATTAAAAACAAATAATTTACTTTATTTGAAAAGGTGATCGTGACATCAATTTCTGAACGTAGCACAAAATTATCATCGTTTTTTTTTAATTCTGTTTTGTTTTCCTAAAAAAAAACTGTTTCTTCTGTTAAAATTGTTTGTCATTTTAACTAAGGTGGTGCCTTGGCTCAGAACAAATCAAAATATAGTCGAAAACTTTGAACATTTCGACCAGTTGTCTCGTCTTAATTGGGGGGAAAAAAGAACTCAATTGATGAAGAAAATGACCACCATTCAAAGCTCTCGATTTTTTTTGGGGGTGAAGAAAATTAACACCATTCT
>NW_013837037.1:0-406 GCF_000517525.1 Limulus polyphemus
ATGTTATTGTGTTTAGCAACAACGTTTGATGAGGAAATGTCCCGGCTAGAGGAGGTATTCAAGCATTTGAAAGCAGCAAACCTCAAACTCCATCCCAAAATATGCCATTTGTTCCAGAAAGAGATGCTTTATTGGGTCATATTGTAAGTGAGCATGGTGTTCGAATTGATCCCGACAAGGTAAAAGCAGTGCGTGATTGGCCAACACCAGACAATGTGGGAAAGTTAAGAAGTTTATTGGGACTCTGTACCTATTAGCAGAAGTTTGTGAAGGACTTTGCAACTATAGGTGCTCCACTACATGATTTGACCAAAAAAGGCCAGAAGTTTGAATGGACAGTCTCTTGTCAGCATATTTTCAAGACATTGAAAGAAAAGTTGGCCTCAGCTCCACTTTAAAAGCTTAC
>NW_013837038.1:0-424 GCF_000517525.1 Limulus polyphemus
AAATTGAGGTAAGTCTATATTCTTGTGTTATATTTACAGACCTAGTCACTAAGCATTAACCCCTAAGCTTACAATAATGATAGCTAATCCTTAAGTTGTAAAAAAGTTGAAGGAGTAATGACTATTGTATTTGTTGTACAAGAAACATATACCAAGATCTATCCTTGATAGGCAAAGTTTTTTTTTACACTACTATAAGGCTTTCAAATACATTACATAAGTTGAATGTTTCAAAAGTAACATTTGTATACATTATGAAATTATCAGAATTAGATGAAACTGATAAATAAGTGCTTGTGGTGTAGTGGCTATCACATCCGCCTAACACGCGGAAGGTCCCAGGTTTAAGCCCTGGCAGGCACAAAGGACTTATTTTTTTAGAGGTTAGCGCATTTAGCTGTCTAGCACGTGTTTTTTTTTCTCT
>NW_013837039.1:0-674 GCF_000517525.1 Limulus polyphemus
AAGTCTGTTTAATGCTACAAATATATAATTTACTTAAGGATAATATGTTTAAATTTTTAAATTCAATTTTGGATTATCAAAATGTGTTAATAATAACATTTCATAATATTTTTGCAACTATATTATAATTATTAAATTCGTTAAACAAGTACCTTCCTAGCAAGGCATACTATACTGTAGGATAGTATAGTAAATATTTTTCATTTTATTAAGAGACAGAATTTTTTTAAATAATACAATCTTACTGCAACATTTTAAAAATTTCCCATTTCTTTAACTTGTGCTTTTAAATTAGACCTACAACATATTATTATTCCAAGATATTTAACATATTCTGATGTTTAAAAACCAGGATTAACGGCTGGATTATTTTCCGTATCTAAAAACTCACATATACATTTTCTAAAAAAATGTTCTATTATTTTCAATTATTTACTTTGATTATTTTATAGAAAATCTCATATAAACTGTTTTCTTAACATTTGAATATAAAACAATTTCATTAAACCACTTCTTTATATGTTTTAAATCATTA
This sequence comes from Limulus polyphemus, assembly GCF_000517525.1. Taxonomy (NCBI): domain Eukaryota; kingdom Metazoa; phylum Arthropoda; class Merostomata; order Xiphosura; family Limulidae; genus Limulus; species Limulus polyphemus. The sequence goes on from NW_013837039.1 coordinate 536, forward strand.
TTTTTTGATTACATTATTATTAAATTTTCCATAAACTCCTAGGAAGGCGTTCTGTGGAACTGTAGATATTCCTTGAAGTAATGTAATTAACAATAATTAACTTCGAACCCGAGTAAGAACTTAATTATTATGTTGTTTT
>NW_013837040.1:0-406 GCF_000517525.1 Limulus polyphemus
CCATTATTGAATATGGTATTACGAGTGCATGTGGGTTGCATCATTGTAACTTCTGTATTGTTAGCCAGGAATGGCTGGAAGGTCAATTTAATGAAAAAATAATAAAATATATATATAAATGTAATTTTATGAGATTTAAGCTATCTAGACTAAACAATTGTGTTTTCATGTTATAATCTGTAGTCATTCTAGAATGACATAATTTATAATTATTTCCTAATGTTTTATGGTGGATACAAGGTCAGTCAAATTTACAGACCCCATAGAGTTAGGGTAGAGAAAATAATAGAAAAAATATAAAGTTTTACTAAAAACAAACATTTAAAAAGTGTTTAGAAAGTTTTAGAGATTACAGAAATAATATTTGAGATTTTTGGGAGAAACTATAGTTTCTTAATTATAACCC
>NW_013837041.1:0-405 GCF_000517525.1 Limulus polyphemus
GGTGTTTAAACTCTGGATATTGTGTTGACACAGGCAACATACGAATAGGACCGACTATCCTTCCAAAATCTGAACACAATTTTCTTATAACTCCATGACTTATTTCAGGTGATACGTTGGAAATAAGAACTTTAGTTGTAGATAAAGCTGCTGGTTTAATATCAAAATGCTGATACTCAATGCCCATACCTGTTTCAATCAGCTCCATCGCCCATGAACGGTCGTGAATATATACTCGTGAGGCTGACCTCACCTGTTCTGGTGAAATATCTCCATTTTTGATAACCTCAAAGACATGGTCTTCTACAATTTATTTCTTTGTTACGAGGCCATCTTCTCTGTCAACTTGTTTTGTTTATAAAGTTCCATTTTGATGTATAATTGTTTGTTCTACCACTTGAGTAT
>NW_013837042.1:0-799 GCF_000517525.1 Limulus polyphemus
ATGGCTTGTGTATATCGTATATATATTATGCAAGCAGATTTTGACATCAAATTTTGGAGTAAAAAAAGTGCGTCTTATACACCGAAAAATACGGTAGTTAGAAAAAGGCATACAATAAGAATCACTAAAACCTGCCGCGAGGAAAACCACAGTTAGTTATAAAATAGTATACAATAAGAATCACTAAAACCTGCCGCGAGGAAAACCACAGTTAGTTATAAAATAGTATACAATAAGAATCACTAAAACCAGGAAAACCACAGTTAGTTATAAAATAGTATACAATAAGAATCACTAAAACATGCCGCGAGGAAAACCACAGTTAGTTATAAAATATTATACAATAAAGATCACTAAAACCTGCAGCGAGGAAAACCACAGTTAGTTATAAAAGGTATTGAGTGAGTATATGTGTCGCATACTCATTAAGATTCGTTGTTGTTGTTATTTAAGAATCTTTGCCCAAAGATACACGATTATAGCTGCGTATGGTTGTCCATAATTTTGAACTGACAGACTAGACGGACCTAGTCGACTAGCAGTTTGGGTTACTCTTGTCTGAGATTTGACTGTCACATTTATAGCGCACCTATGGTTCCAAATTGTAGAGTGCGTTTTGTAGAAACGAACCATGAATACTTGGAATCATAATCCGGACACATTGATCACTAAATCACAATCCGGACACGCTGACCACTAAATCACACTAGGACCTCGCTGACCACTAAATCACAGCCCGGACACATTGATCACTAAATCACAATCCGGACACGCTGACCACTAAATAACACTAGGGCCT
>NW_013837043.1:0-405 GCF_000517525.1 Limulus polyphemus
GTAGCGATCAACGTTTTGTTTGTATGATCATTATTATATAATAAAACTAATAAGTAGCGATCAATGTTTTGTTTGTATGATCATTATTGTTTAATAAAACTAATAAGTAGCGATCAACGTTTTGTTTGTATGATCATTATTGTTTAATAAAACTATTAAGTAGCGATCAATGTTTTGTTTGTATGTTCATTATTGTTTAATAAAACTAATAAGTAACGACCAATGTTGATATGATATTCATTATCGTTTAATAAAACTAATAAGTAGCGATCAATGTTTTGTTTGTATGATCATTATTGTTCAATAAAACTAATAAGTAACGACCAATGTTTTTTATATTCATTATCGTTTAATAAAACAAATAAGTAACGACCAATGTGTTCTTTGTATGTTCATTATCGTTTA
>NW_013837044.1:0-403 GCF_000517525.1 Limulus polyphemus
GCATCTGACAGTAATATAAGTTTATGAAATCAGTGAATAAAATTTCGGCGACTTTTTGTGACTTTGGATATCGGAGCGCTTTTTGTGTAAGTACCTGCAATGAGAGTTCATTTCTGCAGTCACCTTTGCGTGCATTGTTGTAAGACGATACAATGCTTACAGGCAGTTGATACAAGTAGTGTGACGAGTGTGCGCGTGGTTACGCAACTTTGTGAGAGAAAAGACGTGTGCGCGTATTGTGTGTGCTTCTACGTGTATTTGTGTTTTTGTGCATATGTGTTTATATATTTGTATTTAAATCTGGAACACTGGTTCAATACACAGATTAAACCCGAACAGGCTACTTTTTGCGACCTTGGATATCAGAGCGCTTTTTGTTTACTACCTGCAATGAAGTTTCCAA
>NW_013837045.1:0-406 GCF_000517525.1 Limulus polyphemus
AGCAATTGGCCCAAATAATTCGGTTTGTTGACATTGACTTTAAGACAAGAAAAGTAGAAGTTAAAAGAGTCATTTATAGACTTTATACAGATAAAGGAAAAAGACGCTGCCAATATTGAGAAAACAATAAGCACAAAATTAGAAGCGGATGGAATTTTATTGAGTGATTGTTATTCACAATGTTATGATAATGTCAGGTCATCTGTCAGGCGTTCAACAAAGAATTCTGAACAAAAATCCAAAAGCAGTGTTTATAAACTGTGACAACCATAGTTTGAACTTAGCATGCCTTCATGCTGCAAGTCAGGAAACAACACTTATTACCTTTTTTGGTATAATTGAAGCCATTTATAATTTCTTTGCTCATTCAACAACTCGATGGGACGAACTGCAGCAGGAGCTTAAG
>NW_013837046.1:0-422 GCF_000517525.1 Limulus polyphemus
TGATTTGGTATTACATATGCTTCAGGCCACTTGGTGAAATAATCCGTCACCACACAAATGTACCTGTTTCCAGCATGAGTTTGGGGCAAAGGACCAGCAATGTCAATGGCTACTCTTACCACTTGGTGTCGCCAACTTTCATTGGAGCACGTCTCTTATGCTTGTGTCTCCTTTTAGCACAACATGTACTGCAAGTCTTGCACCATTCTTCCACATCTTGCCTCATACCTATCCAGTAAAATCTCTGTTGTAGGTGACTTCAATGTTTTCTTAACTCCGAGATGTCCTCCTATTAAAGTATCATGTTGACGCAGCACAACTTCCCGTAACTTTCTCGGTACAACCGTTTGCCAGGTCGGCACTTTCCAATCTGCAGTTTCCCATCTTTGGAGAAGAATATCAATCTTCAAGCTTCAACTGGT
>NW_013837047.1:0-406 GCF_000517525.1 Limulus polyphemus
TATCTTCAAGCTTCAACTGGTCCCATTGTGCCCAATAGTTCTTTGTCACAGGGCGTTAGACTAGACACCTTCTCCCAAGCAGGTGCAAAACACTTGCTTTTAGAAAATCAATTATTGGCTTCAAATATTGGTCTTTTTCCTGTTCTGCTTTGATATCTATATTTGGTTCCAATTCACCATCATCAACTCTTTCAGTCGGCTTGACTTCAGCTTGATGGCACCTGGTTAGTACAACCTCTCTTTTGCAGCAATGTCTGCAGTCATTTTTGCAGGGTCTTCGGCTCAGTCCATCAGCATTACCATGAGATTTTCCTTCTCTATATTCAATATTATAATTATACTGGTCTATGTTTCCGATCCAACGTGCTAGTTGTCCCTCTGGGTTCTTTAATTATCTTAACCACCG
>NW_013837048.1:0-406 GCF_000517525.1 Limulus polyphemus
AACAACAGATAACAGAATGTGAATGTTATGTCGTGTGTAAAGGCCAGATAACAGAAAGTGAATGTTGTGTCGTGTGTAAAGGCCAGATAACAGAAAGTGAATGTTGTGTGGTGTGGGAACGACAGATAACAGAATGTGAATGTTGTGTCGTGTGTAAAGGCCAGATAACAGAAAGTGAATGTTGTGTCGTGTGTAAAGGACAGATGACAGAAAGCGAATGTTGTGTCGTGTGGGAACGACAAGATAACAGAGTGTGAATGTTGTGTCGTGTGGGAACGACAGATGACGGAAAGTGAATGTTGCGTCATGTGTGAACGACAGATGACAGAAAGTGAATGTTGTGTCGTGTGTAAAGGACAGATGACAGAAAGTGAATGTTGTGTCGTGTGGGAACGACAAGATAACA
>NW_013837049.1:0-403 GCF_000517525.1 Limulus polyphemus
CTAGCCTTGAATCCAGATAGAATGTACCAACCTTGGTACCTCTGCGCTGGACTTAATGTAGGAGTTGAATTCAAGAGCTCTCGCCATTGCATTTTGCATAGTAGAGGGGTATGCTTGATTTACTTGTATCTTCAGTTGTGAACTGTCCAAGGCGTCTACAAGCTGATACCTCAGTAACAGCTTGAGGGTATGTGTGGCGCAGTTGGGTAGGCCTTGTGTGCCATACTTTCCAAATCCTGTGCCAGATCTTGCAGGCTCTCCCCTTTAGCACAGACTATCGTCCTAATCCTAGCCCCGTAGACTTTAAACTGATTTTGGGTTCCATACCTGAGTTCTAGAGTTGTGCCTGTCGTCTACTGACAACTATCGAAGTATTTCCAGTGGTTGTCCCTTCAGGCTTGTT
>NW_013837050.1:0-405 GCF_000517525.1 Limulus polyphemus
ACACTCCATTTGGAGACTGTTAAACACAGTATGGCGAGTTGTACGGGTTTATTAACACATCCATTTGGAGACTTATAAACACAGTATGACGACTTGTACGGGTTTATTAACACACTCCATTTGGTGACTGTTAAACACAGTATGACGAGTTGTACGGGTTTATTAACACACTCCATTTGGAGACTTATAAACACAGTATGACGAGTTGAACGGGTTTATTAACATACTCCATTCGGAGACTGTTAAACACAGTATGGCGAGTTGAACGGGTTTATTAACATACTCCATTTGGAGACTTCTAAACACAGTATGGCGAGTTGAACGGGTTTATTAACATACTCCATTTGGAGACTGTTAAACACAGTATGACGACTTGTACGGGTTTATTAACATACTCCATTTGGA
>NW_013837051.1:0-406 GCF_000517525.1 Limulus polyphemus
TATAATGTATAACAATGAAAATGTAACTGTATATTACAAAATACTAGTCCACTAAAACACAGCCAAGACAAGTCACTTTGTAAAGACTAAAGGTCAGTTTTATATTATTGGATACGGTAACATGAGAGCATGTGTGCTGTGTCATTCTAACTTCTGTATTGTTAGCCAGGCATGGCTGAAAGGTCAATATAATAAATATATATATATAAATGTATAATGTTATGAGATTTAAGCTATTTAGTGTAAACAGTTATGTTTTTATATTATAAATTGTTGTCATTCTAAACCGAAAGAGGCATAATTTATATGATTTATAGGATCGGTCAAATATACTGAACCTGTACAAAGATTCCAAAGTGAAAATAACAGTTAAATATAAGGGTTTTCTTAAGAAACGTTTGATAAT
>NW_013837052.1:0-406 GCF_000517525.1 Limulus polyphemus
CGAGGCGAACGAAGATCTAGTAGGCTTTTTGAGCCGAATAACGGGGGTGACTGTTAATTTTATAATGTGCCAATAACTGCAAGTGCGAAGTTTGTTCAACGTCATCGCGTTTCAAACCTAGGACCATTGGATCCGAAGCCCAACCCACATTCTAACCACTAGTCTTCACCGTAACGTCTTTATATTTGTTTCATTTGTCTTTGATTCATGGATTATCTATGGCAGATTTTGTATTGTTGAGCTATTGTGTTTTTTGCTCCTGTACTCGGTCTCACTATCAGCGTCACTAGTTAAACATCTGATAACTTTTGACTCACCCTGTTTTAATGTTTCTTATTACTCTATGTAAGAATGATTCATTGCTCACCATAAAGACATTATTTGTACTTATAAAGGTGTCCTGCCG
>NW_013837053.1:0-406 GCF_000517525.1 Limulus polyphemus
ATTGGGTTTGTTTTGAGATGAACATGAACAGTCTGTGATCCTGATGACAACCGACGGAACAAATACTTTGCCCCCCCCCAGTGGCACAGCGGTATGTCTGCGGACTTACAACGCTAGAATCCGGGTTTCGATACCCGTGGTAGGCAGAGCACAGATAGTCCATTGTGTAGCTTTGTGCTTAATTAAAAACAACAAGCAAATACTTTGAATGAAATAGGAGCATTACGTCACAAAATAAAACTCAGTGTAATTACAATTCGTTATTTCATGAGGTCGTTATAATAACAATTAATGTTAATTTTGTGAATATATATATATATATATATATATATATATATACATATATATATACATAAATATACATAAAAGCAATACTGATCATGTGGGAAACCGAATCATTTTAACT
>NW_013837054.1:0-406 GCF_000517525.1 Limulus polyphemus
TATGGTCTATTTGTTTTAGAGCCACATTGAGATATCTGCTGTGTCTACTTTACGATCTTTTTTTTAGAGCCACATTGAGATACCTACTGTGTCTACTTTACAATATATTTGTTTTAGAGCCACATTAAAATATCAACTGTGTCTACTTTACAATCTATGTGTTTTAGAGCCACATTGAGATATCTACATTGTCTTCTTTATGATTTATTTGTTTTAGAACCACATTGAGATATCTTCTGTGTCTACTTTACGATCTATTTGTTTTAGAGCTGCATTGATATATCTACTCTGTCTACTTTATGGTCTATTTGTTTTAGAGCCACATTGAGATATCTGCTGTGTCTACTTTACGATCTTTTTCTTTTAGCACCACATTGAGATATCTACTGTGTCTACTTTCTGGTCT
>NW_013837055.1:0-405 GCF_000517525.1 Limulus polyphemus
ACTCCATGAACACCTAGGTGTAACTCTAGTTACGGAATTTATAACCACCATACTCATCTTTTGCCTTACTTGGTACAACTACTCCATGAACACCTAAGTGTAACTCTAGTTACAGAATTTATAACCACCATACTCATCCTTAACATTATTTGGTACACCAACTCCACGAACACCTAGGTGTAACTCTAGTTACCGAACTTATAACCAATATACTCATCGTTAGCGTTATTTGTTACAACAGCTCCACGAACACCTAGGTGTAACTCTAGTTACAGAATTTATAACCACCATACTCATCTTTAGCCCTTACTTGGCACAACTACTCCATGAACACCTAGGTGTAACTCTAGTTACAGAATTTATAACCACCATACTCATCTTTTGCCTTACTTGGTACAACTACTC
>NW_013837056.1:0-406 GCF_000517525.1 Limulus polyphemus
GACTGTGGGTGAAGTGGTGTTGTGCTGGTCTTTCGTATGCCAAACAACTTGCAGCATTCATGGAACACAGCTGATTCAAAGTTACGACCTTGATCTGAATGCAGTTTGTATGGCATACCAAATCTGAAGAAGTCACTAATAGCCGAAGCTACAGTTGTAGCTTCCTGATTTGGTATTGCATATGCCTCAGGCCACTTGGTGAAATAATCCATCAATACACAAATGTACCTGTTTCCTGCACGAGTTTGGGGGCAAGGACCAGCAATGTCAACGGCTACTCTTTCCTTTGGTGCACCAACTTGATATAACTTCATTTGAGCACGTCCCTTATGTTCGGGTCCCCTTTTAGCACAACATGTCCTGCACCATTCTTCCACATCTTGCCTCATACCTATCCAGTCAAATC
>NW_013837057.1:0-406 GCF_000517525.1 Limulus polyphemus
CCTTATTATTTGTTTCTCCATCTATCGAGAGATAACTGAACTTCCAAGTATTTTTACTCCATCTGTTGAGATATAACTGAACTTACAAGCAGTTTTTCTTCATTTTTGCTCCATCTATTGAGGGGTAGCTGAACTTCCAAGTATTTTTCCTTATTATTTGTTTTTCCATGTATTGAGAGATAACTGAACTTAATTTTTCCTAAAATAGATACCACAGCTGAAAGTAAACATAATCTATTTTTGGATTAATTTGGAGGCCAGCGAAGCTGGAACGGTCCCTCCTGGACGATACAAGTACCCCGGAGCACTGGACCAACGCTTGGGGAGATTACCAGAACCCACGCTTTCCAACTTCACCCCGGGTTACTGTATGTGCACACAATCATAACCCCATGCCAGGGTCAGA
>NW_013837058.1:0-406 GCF_000517525.1 Limulus polyphemus
AAAATTTTGCACATGGAGGATATGAAATAAAATATTCTTTTTTTTAGGTTTTATATATACATTTGAATAACTAAAAAATTGTAAATTGCTGCATCAATACCATATAATTCAACTATAATTTATCAAGCTTAGTAAATAAGATGTATTTTACTCTAAAAAAAAATATGAAATTTCAAGCAGACCAAAGACACAACCTACCTCATTGAAATCTTAATATAAAAGAAAGAAATGATGCTATGTACGTTAGAAAGGCTTAGAAAACCACTAGGAGGGCATTCTGAGTTTCTGATTGGTTATTCATGTCATTTATAAGGGAGCATTTCCAAAAATGGAAAGAGGTGAGTCAGGGTGCCACTGTGTTTGATTTATTACATGAGCAATATCCTAGGAAATAGAAAAGATAAGA
>NW_013837059.1:0-406 GCF_000517525.1 Limulus polyphemus
AGACTGTGTGTGAACTGGTGTTGTCCTGGTCTTTCGTATGACAAACAATTTGCAGCATTCATGGAACACAGCTGATTCAAAGTTACGGCCTTGATTTGAATGCAGTTCGTATGGCATAAAAACCTGTAGAAGAAATCACTAATAGCCAAAGCTACAGTTGTAGCTTCATGATTTGGTATTGCATATGCTTCAGGCCATTTGGTGAAATAATCCATCACCACACAAATGTACTTGTTTCCAGCACGAGTTTGGGGCAATGTACCAGCAATGTCAATGGCCACTCTTTCCATTGGTGCGCCAACTTGATATAACTTCATTGGAGCACGTCCCTTATGCTTGGGTCCCCTTTTAGCACAATATGCACTCCAGGTTCTACACCATTCTTCCACATCTTGCCTCATACCTA
>NW_013837060.1:0-406 GCF_000517525.1 Limulus polyphemus
GTCTGCTGATTCCATGAAGCTATGTTATTATAAGAGATCTACTGAAGTCAGCTTTGTACCAGGAGACCAGGTGTGATTGTATAATCCCAGGAAGACGAAAGGGAAGTCTTCTAAGTTGTCTTCTGCATGGGAAGGCCCATATGACATAGTGGATCATCTCTCAGATGTGACTTTCCGAATAAAATGTGGTGGGTGAGGTAAGCCGAAGGTGGTGCATGCCAACAGGCTTTGGCATTACCATGGTCCAAAACAAATGATGCTACTGAAGACGTGTCACCTGAAAAAGCCACTGTCAAGGAAGAAACTCTACCCAGTTTTGAGAAGGAAAACAGTGAAGCCATGAATGAAGCTACTACCACTAATGTGACTGCTACTGATAATGGGACATTTCCTGATGGAGCAGATG
>NW_013837061.1:0-405 GCF_000517525.1 Limulus polyphemus
CTTCTGTTCTGCCTTGATATCTATATTTGGTTCCACTTCACCATCATCAACTCTTTCGGTCTGCTTGACTTCAACTTGATGCTAATTAGCTCAACCTCTATTTTAACAGTTACCGGAACTTGGCCTTTGTTATTCCCAAACATCATTTTATTAAAATCAAGTACAAATTTTCTCGGTAGTAGATAGTCCAATCCTAAGATGCATTCATCTTCAATGTCAGCCAAGTATACTTCCTGTCTGTCCTTTATGCCCATGAGCCCCAGTTACCCCCACTGGTCCCCACAATCTTGTAGAATGTCCTGTCACACCATAAAGCTTCTGTATGGCTTCTGGTACTCCTTCATGATTTAACACCTTGATGCTCACAAGGGTTTGCTGAGACACAGAGTCTATGACAAAATTGCA
>NW_013837062.1:0-437 GCF_000517525.1 Limulus polyphemus
TAACACCTATATGTTCATGGAGTAGTTGTACCAAGTAAGGCTAAAGATGAATATGGTGGTTATAAATTCGGTAACTAGAGTTACACCTAGGTATTCGTGGAGTCGTTGTACCAAGTAAGGCTAAAGATGAATATGGTGGTTATAAATTAAGTAACTAGAGTTACCCCTAGGTATTCGTGGAGTTGTTGTACCAAATAACGCTACAGATGAGTATGGGGGTTATTAATTCGATAACTAGAGTTACACCTGTGTGTTCTTGGATTAGTTGTACCAAGATAAGGCTAAAGATGAGTATGGTCGTTATAAATTCGGTAACTATAGTTACACCTAGGTGTTCATGTAGTAGTTGTGCCAAGTAAAGCTAAAGATGAGTATGGTGGTTATAAATTCGGTAACTAGTGATACGCTTAGGTATTCGTGGAGTTGTTGTGCCAAAT
>NW_013837063.1:0-406 GCF_000517525.1 Limulus polyphemus
ATATTTAAAAAGGTGCCTAGCTTACAGTGTTAGTTACGTACTGCAAAACTCCTGCCAATTCTCCAAGGTTGTAGAATATTCGAGAACATAAGAATCGACAATATATACACTTCTGTAGCCAGTTAAATATAGCTCTGATTTGTTGTCGGAATTTTTGAGAGAAACTTTTCCCATACCTATAAAAGCAGCCAAGGTGACACGCCAAAAGAGAGAAAAAAAGTTGGCTAGGAACCTGCTATGACCATGTACGCTATAAATCGTGATTTTGCTAACCTTTATCAACCGGAAAATTTATGACATTTGACCAGGAACAGTTATAAATTTCAAACGTCAGTGGATTCTCATCAGATGTTAGTATCTTTACAAAAGTATTATTGAATTCTCATTGGACATTAGTGGTTTTATG
>NW_013837064.1:0-405 GCF_000517525.1 Limulus polyphemus
AAAGTGGAGCTAAGGCTAAATTTTTCTTTCAATGTATTGAAAGCATGCTGACAAGAAACTGTCCATTCGAACTTCTTGCCTTTTTTTTGTTAAATCGTGTAGTGAAGCAGCTATAGTTGCAAAGTCCTTCACAAACGTCCGGTAATAGGTACAGAGTCCTAAGAAACTTCTTAACTCTCCCACATTGTCTTGTGTTGGCCAATCACGCCCTGCTTTCACCTTGTCAGGATCAGTTTGCACACCATGCTCATGACAATGTGACCTAAGTAAAGCACCTCTTTCTGGAACAAGTGGCATTTCTTGGGATAGAATTAGAGGTTTGCTGCTTTTAAACGCTTGAATACTTTCTCTAGCCAGGACATTTCCTCATCAAAAGTTGTTGCAAATACAATGACATCATCCAGG
>NW_013837065.1:0-406 GCF_000517525.1 Limulus polyphemus
TCCGAAAATTGAGCGAATCTTGATTCATCTGAGAACAGTACGGTCTTCCAAAAGTACAGAGGCTTGGTCATCATATCACTTGCCTATTTCTTTCATCTGACTATGTTTGCTGGTCTTAATCAGGGCTTCCGTCTAGCTGCTCTACAACGATAACCCAATCTGTGGTGAATCCATTGAACAGATTTCGGGCTCATCCCACCAATTTTGGTCACTTCTGCAGTCATTAATCTGGGATCCATTTCGATGCTCCTCTTGACAGCCCTTTTTGTCCTCTCCGATGGACCAGGACAACCCAGATGCTGCTCAGTTGTTTCCTTGCTGTGTTTCCTGAAGTGCACGATGATTCTGTTGACTGTCGAAAGAGGGATTCCAAAATTCTGCGAAATTTGCCACTGACTTATTCCAT
>NW_013837066.1:0-406 GCF_000517525.1 Limulus polyphemus
CTTCTTTTTTTTCTTTCTCCTCCAACCACTGCTGTATTCTCTCTTGTTTAATTTGTTGTTCGAGCTGCCACTGTTGCAGGTTTTCTTGCCACTGCTGTTGTCTCTCTTCTTGTTTCTTTTCTTTTCCTGCAACAACTGCTGTAATTTCTCTTCTTGTTCTTTTCTTGTTCTTCTTGGTTCTTTTGCTGTTCTTGTGTTGCTGCCATCAAATCTGCTAAGCTGTAGGTTGATTTGCCGCTCCTCGTTTCCATCTTTTTTTCCTTTCTTTTTTCTTTGTCCCACTCTCTGACACCAATTTTTTACGTCTCTGGTCATTTGTTAATTTTCCGGTATAAATTCTTCCCGAGGAGCTTCAGTGATACAAGTCCTGTCCTAAATAAAACTAGTTTATTCTTTCTAAATACAA
>NW_013837067.1:0-404 GCF_000517525.1 Limulus polyphemus
ACGCCCTTTCTATGTAAAGTCTTCTGCCGCTAAAAAGAATGCAAGCACAAAGAGCAGCTGAAACAGTAGAAGAACGCAATCAAAGACTTCAAGCACAAGCTGCAAGACAGGGTGCTCAAATACAGGAAGAGACTTTGGAACAACGTAAAGTTAGACTTCGAGCTCAAGCTGAAAGGCAGGCTACTCAAAGTCAGCAAGAAACTATTGAACAGCACAAAGCCAGAGTTCAATCAGAATCATCAAGGCAAGCTGGATATAGAAACAAGAAACTTCTGAACAACGTCAAACCAGACTTCAAGCACAAAAATTAAGACAAATAACTTACAGAGAGCATGAAACAGAGGAGCAACATGATGTACGACTTCATGCTCAAAGAACAAGACAAACTCAAACACGATCTAATT
>NW_013837068.1:0-405 GCF_000517525.1 Limulus polyphemus
ATCTCAAAATCTCATATTACTTTGTGTAATCCCTAAAACATCCTAAGTGCATTCCAAACGTTTTTTTCAGTAAAACTTTATATTTTATCTGTTCTTTTCTCTACCCTATCTCAAAACGGGATCGGTCAATTCAACCGACCTCGTAACCACCAAAAAAAAGTCGAAATATACCTAAATTACCCTTTTTTTATTCTAGAATGACTTCACATTGTAACTTGAAACTACATCCATTTATCCTAAGTAGCTCCAAGTTTATAACATTATACATCTATTTATGATTAAATTTTATTGTTTTATTGCCCTTTGAGCAGTGTCTAACTACTATCTGTTCTTGGGGGGTGATGGATAAAATAGGGATGATGACATGCTAAGACAAAATGTATCACGTGGGTCACACACAAGTGG
>NW_013837069.1:0-403 GCF_000517525.1 Limulus polyphemus
CCTGGATACAAACTTTTAGTACATAGTAATTTCACAATCAGTACATTTCTCCTTACTTAAATCACAATGGTTCACACACTTTACTTACCGTCACTACTGTTCGCTTCTTCAATTATATATCTATCGCTGGCCTCTCTGCCAGGCTTATATACTAACAAAGAAGGCGTCTCGAATGCACTCGGGCCTCCCCGATCATTCATGATCATTCGAGAAATTTCACGCACGCTATCAGCAGCAAACGCGCCAGCAGCGTCACGTGACTTCCGCTGTCGTAACACTGCCCCTACCTTAGTATTGTTCGTCCTGAACAATAGCCACTTACTTTAAACCAATAGATAATTAACAATAACTTAATTACATGTACAGAATTTACAAACACAATATTAAAATACAACAAAGTATC
>NW_013837070.1:0-406 GCF_000517525.1 Limulus polyphemus
ATCCCTTTCCTTCATAACACTATTAAGGTTATTCCCATCCAAATTATACTTATAATTCAAATTATGATAACCCATGTGCATCATCTTCCATTTATTATAATTAAAACTCAGTTATTTGCCCAACTCACTAAATTATCTAAATCCCTTTGTAAATCAGCAGCATTCTCTTCACAGTTAGCAACAACCAAGACCTTAATATCATCTGCAAATTTAAGTCATTTATTGACTATCCACTTATCTGTGTCATTGATGTAAATCAAAAAGAGCAAAGGTCCTAAGACCCCACTTGTGACATTGCGTTCCCGTGTTATACTTGAATAAATCTTCAAGAGAAAGGGAGGAGGTTGGAAGTAAGAACTATATAAGAACTTTAAAGGTAGGGTGTATAGTTCTATTTAATATCTTG
>NW_013837071.1:0-406 GCF_000517525.1 Limulus polyphemus
ATCTTGAAATTTTGTTAACAAATGTGTCAGTATGTGTGATTCTTGTTAAGTCTGAGTCTTTACTTACATATTTTAATATTTGCTTAAAACCTATTGGGCTATGATGAAACATGAGTTTTGTATAAGAAAATCACAAAACACTGATTTGTATAATTTTTAAATGAAAAGATTATATGTGTTATGGAAACATTGTTTCAAAATCTATGTTAGAACAATATCTGTTTTGAAGTATAAAATAATCGATAAACTAGTTTTTCTGAACCTACAAACTGAAATCTTACATGTTTAATTTGCATTGAATGTACAATGTGAAAAATAATAATGCTGGTGTCACAAAATAATTATGTTTACTATAATGCATAAGTTTGAGTCCTTTATTCATATATTTATTTATTGATATGTCTTT
>NW_013837072.1:0-406 GCF_000517525.1 Limulus polyphemus
ACTTTAATATCTTCCATATTTGCATATGTTTTCTCATTAAGATGGTGTTGCAGCGAATGAAAATGATGGTATTCTGATGGTGCCACATCTAGAGAATATGGTTCTTGTGTTGTGTTAAACATGCCACATGTGGACGTGCATTGTCATGGAGAAGAACATCTTTCCAATTGATGAGTGAAGGGCATTTCTGATGAAGGGCTTGATTTAAACGTTCCAGTTGCTGACTATAGATCTCTGCATTGACAGTTCACTGTGGATTGAGGAGTTCAAAATAAATTACTCCTTTGATGTCCCACCAAATACAAAGCATCACTTTCTGCGGATGGAGTCCATGTTTTGTGGTTGGAAGTGTTTTTTGCCTAAGACTCGGCCATTGTTTTTGGCATTTAATATTCGCATAGAGAAT
>NW_013837073.1:0-407 GCF_000517525.1 Limulus polyphemus
GTTGTTGGAGGAAAAAGAAAAGAAACAAGAAGAATGAGAAAATAAACAAGAAGAGAGATTACAACAGTTGTTGGAAGAAAAAGAAAAAAAACAAGAAGAGAAATTACAGCAGTTGTTAGAGGAGAAAGAAAATAAACAAGAAGAAAAATTACAGCAGTGGCAACTGGAACAAGAAAGGAAACAGGAAGAAAGTCTACAACAGTTGCAGGAAAGTCAGCAGCAACTACATGAAAGTCAACAACAGTGGCAAGAAGTACAAATGAAAAACATTAGTAAATTTAAAAACGAATTAGATACATTAAAGAACGATTTATTGTACGTTACACAAGGAGGATACATTGACCATCGACTTAATCAGCCCCAGACAATGGCAAACCCCTTACAGAGCCCGCAGCTAAACCCTAATG
>NW_013837074.1:0-406 GCF_000517525.1 Limulus polyphemus
AGCAGGTTATGTAAATTTACATGCATTGATAAAAGTTTAAAATGTTTAAAATATTGTAACTGAATCACAATAAGATATCTATTAAAAAGTAAAAACCTGTAATTTTAACCAAAGAACCCAACATCAACAAGATGCTTTTATTAAGCAGCCTCTAGTCATGTGACTTCTTTGTTTCATGTTTTGTATATCCATTTCTCAGACTAGGTAAACTACTTAAAGCTAATGATGACAAAACCTTCCCCAAACATTTTACATTTGTTACTCTGTTAAACTGGTAATAAAGTTTCCTTTATTATCAACTCAATTCAACCCATCTCTAAACTGCCTACTTTATCTCAAGTTATCTGATGTTTTATCATTGCAGACAATTTCTGTAGCTTTCAAAAAAATACTGTAACTATTCGCA
>NW_013837075.1:0-406 GCF_000517525.1 Limulus polyphemus
TGCGAATTACCGCAACCGTATTGTCTTCTTTCTTCTATATATCCTCTGTTCCTTTTGTTAACGTGTACCCAGGCTGATTCAAGTACTTTAGAACCACGCTTTGACGGAATAAATTCTTCTTCTCATCTTCTTTTCTACTATTAGTCTTACTCTAACACATTAAACGTTAGGCCTATTACTTCTACAGTAGTTAACTTCACGCCGAAGTTTTCCTTGCCCGTAACTTTACTCTCTTCTGCTATTGTCTGTCTGCTGTTTCCGCTCGTCTCACACTATCTATATATTTATCACTTAATCGTCTGCCCCCTTTCTAAAAATCTCTATATTCTCGACGTCAATGTATTGCATGCGACGTTCGCTTGTCTCAACATCAATGAATTATAAACGCAATCGTCTGCTTTTAACT
>NW_013837076.1:0-406 GCF_000517525.1 Limulus polyphemus
AGTGGGCTATTTTGTGCTCTGCCCACCATGGGTATCGAAAACCGGATTCTAGCATTGTAAGTCCGCAGACATTCCGCTGTGCCACTGGGGGGCATATTCTAGGGGAGGGCATAATTACTAATTAATAGGCATTATAGGCCAGAGGAAATTTTGCGCCCCTTCACACCTGCGCTAGGGGGCGACTGCCTCCCTTGCCTTCTCTTACTACGCCACTGATTTTGGGCTTACTTAGTTTTGTAATGAAGACTTTACGTATAAAGGAGATCCTAACTGTAAAATAAGGTATATAAGTTTACGATAGGTATCATAAATATTCTGGCTACCTGAGAGCTGCAGTTTAGAGCCCTATTAACTCTCATTAGAACACCTATAAGGCTTTATGATAATTATTCAACATGGAGAAACT
>NW_013837077.1:0-404 GCF_000517525.1 Limulus polyphemus
ACGACTTTAGTACGATTGTTCATGTAGTGGTATGTCTTAGTACGATGTTTCATATAGTGACAAGTCTTTAGAACGATGTTTCATTTAGTGACATGTCCTTAGTACGATGTTTCATGTAGTGACATGTCTTTAGTAGATGTTTCATGTAGTAACATGTTTTTAGTTCGATGTTTCATGTGATTACATGTTTTAGTACGATGTTTCATGTAGTAGCATGTCTTTAAGTTGATGTTCCATATAGTGACATGTCTTTAGTACGATGTTTTATGTAATGACATGGCTTTAGTAAGATGTTTCATGTAGTGACATGGCTTTAGTAAGATGTTTCATATAGTGACATGTCTTTAGTACGATGTTACATTTAGTGAAATGTTTTTAGTACGATGTTACATGTAGTGACATGG
>NW_013837078.1:0-406 GCF_000517525.1 Limulus polyphemus
GTTCCAGTTGCTGACTATAGATCTCTGCATAGACAGTTCACTGTGGATTGAGAAGTTCGAAATGAATTACTCCTTTGATGTACCACCACATGCAAAGCATCACTTTCTGCAGATTAGGTCCAGGTTTTGGGGTAGAAAGTGGTTTTTGTCTAGGATTGAGCCATTGTTTTTGGTGTTTAATATTCGTCAGTGACAATTCTGTCCAAAAATAGTTCATGCGCATTACGCGCCAGAAGAGACGAAGCACCATTCACACGTTGGAAACGTTGATCATCGGAGAGTTCGTGAGGCACCCAAACACATTCTTTATGGAATTTTCCCATATTCCTTAGATGCTTACATATTGTTTCACCAGAAACATACAATTTCAGGGCCATTTCACGAGTGTATTGCTTTGGATTAGGCC
>NW_013837079.1:0-406 GCF_000517525.1 Limulus polyphemus
GTTTTGAGGTACACTCACCAACCCCATCGTGAAAGTCCCAAGAGCTAGGTGTAAAATGTCAAGCACACATAGTGTCTACATGACAGGAAAGCTGGATGGCCAAAGGTGCAACTTTGTCATAGATTCTGCATCTCAGCAAACCCTTGTGAGTATCAAGATGCTGGATCACAAAGGAGTACCAGAAGCTGTACAGAAGCTCTGTGGTGTGACAGGACATTTTGCAAGATTGTGGGGACCAGTGTGGGAAACTATTGAGCTCATGGGCATAAAGGACAGACAGAAAGTATACTTGGCTGACATTGAAGACCAATGCATATTAGGCTTGGACTACTTACTACCGAGGACGTTTGTAATTAATTTTGATGAAATGACGTTTGGGAACAACAAAGGCCAAATTCTGGTAACT
>NW_013837080.1:0-401 GCF_000517525.1 Limulus polyphemus
ACTGCTGTATCGTCTCCCCTGTGTTGAAGTTGCCAGCATTGAACTCTCTTGTGCCCAGGTTTGTTAAAGTGCCAGCAAAGTCCCCCGAACTTCTCTGAAAGCTGACCTTTTCTGGCCTTGAATCCAGATGGCTGTACCAACCTCGGTACCTCTGTGCTGGACTTAACGTAGGATTCAAATTCGAGAGCTCTGGCCATTGCATCCTGCATAGTAGAGGGTGTGCTTGCTTCACTTGTATCTTAAGTTGTGGACTGTCAAGGCATCTACGAACTGATCCCTCATCAACAACTTGAGGAGATCGGGTGGTGCAGTTGGGTAGGCCTTGTGTGCCATGCTTTCCAAGTCATGTGCCAGCTCTTGCAGGCTCTCCCCTTTAGCACGGACTCTCGTCCTAAACCTAG
>NW_013837081.1:0-405 GCF_000517525.1 Limulus polyphemus
CCTCATACGATTTGGCACCAGTACTCGTCTACATGACTCCGTATGTGGCCCTCACACCATTTGGCACCAGTACTCGTCTACACGACTCCGTATGTGGCCCACACACCATTTTGCACCAGTACTCGTCTATACGACTCCGTATGTGGCCCTCATACCATTTGGCACCAGTACTCATCTACATGACTCCGTATGTGGCCCTCACACCATTTGGCACCAGTACTCGTCTACACGACTCCGTATGTGGCCCACGCACCATTTGGCACCAGTACTCGTCTACGTGACTCCATATGTGGCCCACACACCATTTGGCACCATCACTCGTCTACACGACTCCGTATGTGGCCCACACACCATTTGGCACCATCACTCGTCTACATGACTCCGTATGTGGCCCACACACCATTT
>NW_013837082.1:0-405 GCF_000517525.1 Limulus polyphemus
AGTATATATATATATATATATACTGTTTTTTGACGACCTAATATATATATATATATACATTAGGTCGTCAAGAAATTAATGTCGCGTTTTGGAACACTTTCATTAACCACTCTCAAAAAACATATATCACGTATAATAGTTAAACGAACCGCCTAAACGTCACGTTAGTGTAGCCTATATAATGTTTAAAGTTTAGTATACTCTAATCTCTTATAGTGATGGCACATTCGGCATGTAATGCTGTTTGAATATAAGAAGGGAAACAACGCCTTCTGTAGCCACAAAGAATGTCCAAGAAGTTTATGGAAAGTTGAACGTTCCTAAGTGTCAACGATGGTTCAACCAATTTCGTTCGAGTGACTTTAGCCTTAAAAACTGTGATGGCCGGGGCGACACACTGGAATT
>NW_013837083.1:0-406 GCF_000517525.1 Limulus polyphemus
TACTTGAGGTGATTATTTTTGTTATAATTGGTTTACTGGAGGTGATAAAGTTTGGTGTAATGATATACGTGAGGTGTTCATTTTTGTTATTGATATACTTGAGGTGATCATTTTTGTTATTGATATACTTGAGGTGATTATTTTTGTTATAATTGGTTTACTGGAGGTGATATATTTTGGTGTAATGATATACTTGAGGTGTTATTTTTTTCCTGGTGTAATGATATACTTGAGGTGTTATTTTTTTCCTGGTGTAATGATATACTTGAGGTGTTATTTTTTTCCTGGTGTAATGATATACTTGAGGTGTTATTTTTTTCCTTGTGTAATGATATACTTGAGGTGTTATTTTTTTCCTGATGTATGATCTTCTTGAGATGATAAATTCTGGTTCAGTGAAATATTT
>NW_013837084.1:0-1102 GCF_000517525.1 Limulus polyphemus
CAATTAGGAGTAACTATAGTTACCGAATTTATAACCACCATACTCATCGTTAGCGTTAATTGGTACAGCCACTCCACGAACACCTAGCTGTAACTCTAGTTACCGAATTTATTACCACCATATTCATCTTTAGCTATACTTGGTACAACTACTCCATGAACACCTAGGGGTTACTCTAGTTACCGAATTTATAACCATCATACTCATCTTTAGCCTTACTTGGTACAACTACTCCATCAACACCTATGTGTAACTCTAGTTACTGAATGTGTAACCCATACTCATCTTTAGCGTTATTTTGTACAACAACTCCACGAACACCTAGGTGTAGCTCTAGTTTCCGAACTTATAACCACCATACTCATCTTTAGTCTTACTTGGAACAACTACCCCATGAACACCTAAGAAGGCTAAAGATGAGTATGGTGGTCATAAATTCTGTAACTAGAGTTACAACTTGGTACAAGTACTCCATGAACACTTAGGTTAACTCTAGTTACAGTATTTATAACCACCATACTCTTCTGTAGCCTTACTTGGTACAACTACTCCATAAACACCTAGGTGTATCTCTAGTTTCCGAATATATAACCACCAGTGGAGTTGTTGTACCAAATAACGCTAAAGAGAGTACCAAGTAAGGCTAAAGATGAGTATGGTGGTTATAAATTCGGTAACTAGAGTTACATCTAGGTATTCGGTAACTAGAGTTACAGCTAGGTGTTCGTGGAGTGGCTGTACCAAATAACGTTAAAAAGGAGTTTGGGGTTATAAATTCGGTAACTAGAGTTAAACCTTAGTGTTCCTAGAGTAGTTGTACCAAGTAAGGCTAAAGATGAGTATGGTGGTTATAAATTCCGTAACTAGAGTTACACCTAGGTGTTCATGGAGTAGTTGTACCAAGTATGGCAAAAGATGAGTATGGTGGTTATAAATTCCATAACTAGAGTTACACCTAGGTGTTCAGAATTTGTAACCACCATACGCATCTTTAGCGTTATTTGGTACAACAACTCCACGAACACCTAGGTGTAACTCTAGTTACCAAATTTATAACAACCATATTCATCTTTAGCCTTACTTGGTACAACTACTCCAAGAA
>NW_013837085.1:0-447 GCF_000517525.1 Limulus polyphemus
ATGAAACTTGGGGAATTGCTTCCTATAAAATCCTGGAATATAACCTGGTTGTCGGTATATAACATGTTTCGATACACTTGTATTCACTAAGAGGTTTGTTTTTCTTTACTTGATTCTGAAGCTCTAAAAGCTTCACACAAGTTATGTTTAGGTCCAGATACAGGATTTTAATTGTGTAAACATTTCATCATATTGACAGTTGATCTGTTACAGGATCTAATCAGTGAAATAGATGTTCTTATTAATCAATCATATCTTACCTACTCTGTTTGTTTGTTTATTAGTTGTAACGTAAGAACTTACACAGCTTTCCTTCAACGTAAGTTTTTGGACCAAGTATGCGAAATTCAAAATAGGTATGTTTAATTTATGTCAAGTTCAAAAGAAGTATGTCGTTACAGGTTGAGGACTTTACTCGTTAATGTATGTCAAGTTCAAAAGAAGTAT
>NW_013837086.1:0-406 GCF_000517525.1 Limulus polyphemus
CCTTTGTTTTAGTAAGCACACTCATTGAGGTTTCTTCTTTTGTTTTAGTAAACACATTTATTGTTGTTTCAACCTTTGTTTTAGTAAACACACTCATTGAGGTTTCTACTTTTGTTTTAGTAAGCACTCTTATTGTGGTTTCAACCTTTGTTTTAGTAAACACACTTATTGAGGTTTCGACCTTTGTTTCAGTAAGTACACTCATTGAGGTTTCTACTTTTGTTTTAGTAAGCACTCTTATTGTGGTTTCAACCTTTGTTTTAGTAAACACACTTTTTGTGATTTCAACCTTTGTTTTAGTAAACACACTTATTATGGTTTCTACCTTTATTTTGGTAAGCACACTTATTGTGGTTTCAACCTTTGTTTTAGTAAACACATTTATTGTTGTTTCATCCTTTGTCTT
>NW_013837087.1:0-405 GCF_000517525.1 Limulus polyphemus
ATATCCGAAGTTACAGTGTATTACAGATTACATCCGAAGACACCGAGTGTAATACAGTTTTAATCCGAACATACGGAGTGTATTACAGATTATATCCGAACATACAGAGTGTATTACAGATTATATCCGAAGTTACAGAGTGTATTACAGATTACATCCGAACATACAGAGTGTATTATAGATTACATCTGAACATACATAGTGTATTACAGATTACATCCGAACATACAGAGTGTATTACAGATTATATCCGAACATACAGAGTGTATTATATATTATATCCGAACATAGAGAGTGTATTACAGATTACATCCGAATATACAGAGTGTATTATAGATTACATCTGAACATACATAGTGTATTACAGATTATATCCGAACATACAGAGTGTATTACAGATTATAT
>NW_013837088.1:0-405 GCF_000517525.1 Limulus polyphemus
TCAATAGTTACCTACACTGGTCCCCATAATCTTGTAGAATGTCCTGTCACACCACAAAGCTTCTCAATGGCTTCTGGTACTCCTTCGTGATTTAACACCTTGATGCTCACAAGGGTTTGCTGAGACGCAGAGTCTATGACAAAGTTGCACCTTTGGCCATCCAGCTTGCCTGTCACATAGACACTGTGTGTGCTTGGCATTTTACACCTAGCTGTTGGGACTTTCATGATGGGGGTTGGTGGGCGTCACTCAACACCAACCACTACTGGTCTCCTTGAGGCCGACTTGTTGGTAATATTCTTCCTACACTGGCTCCTCAAATGTCCGTACTTTCCACAGTTCCAACAACTTTTCTGGATACCAGCCTTTCCTGCTGAGGCATCTCCCCTGTGTTGAAGTTTCCAG
>NW_013837089.1:0-404 GCF_000517525.1 Limulus polyphemus
ACAACTGCTGTAATCTTTCTTCTTGTTTATTTTCTCGTTCTTCTTGTCTCTTTTCTTTTTCCTCCAACTCCTGCTGTAATCTCTCTTCTTGTTTATTTTGCTGTTCGAGCTGCCACTGTTGCAGGTTTTCTTGCAACTGCTGTTGTCTCTCTTCCTGTTTATTTTCTCGTTCTTCTTGTTTCTTTTCTTTTTCCTCCAACAACTGCTGTAATCTCTCTTCTTATTTATTTCCTCGTTCTTCTTGTTTCTTTTCTTTTTCCTCCAACAACTGCTGTAATTTCTCTTCTCGTTCTTCTTGTTTCTTTTGCTGTTCTTGTATTGCTGCCATCAAGTCTGTTAAGCTGTAGTTTGATTTGCCGCTTCTCGTTTCCATTTCTTTTCTTTTTTCTCGTTCCACTTCTGAC
>NW_013837090.1:0-629 GCF_000517525.1 Limulus polyphemus
AGTATTGTTAATCATGTGCTTTTTATTGATAGTACACAACATTGTTAAATCTTGTGTCTTCTTATTGACAGTACACAGCATTGTTAAATCTTGTGTCTTTTATTGACAGTAAACAGTATCGTTAAACCTTGTGTCTTCTTATTGATAGAACACAGTATCGTTAAATCTAGTGTTTTCTTATTAACAGTACACAGTATTGTTAAATGTTGTGTCTTCTTATTGACAGTACACAGTATCGTTAAATCTTGTGTGTTCTTATTGATAGTACACAGTATTGTTAAATCTTGTGTGTTCTTATTGATAGTACACAGTATTTATAAATATTGTGACTTCTTATTGACAGTACACAGTATTGTTAAATCTTGTGTCTTTTTATTGACAATACACAGTATTGTTAAATCTTGTAAACGATACTGTTTACTGTCAATAAGAAGAAATAAGAAGACACAAGATTGGGCAGTACACAGTTTTGTTAAATCTTGTGTCTTCTTATTGACAGTACACAGTATCGTTAAATCTTGTGTCTTCTTATTGACAGTACACAGTATCGTTAAATCTTGTGTCTTCTTTTTGACAGTACACGGTATCGTTAAATCTTGTTCTTTTTATAGATAGTATTGCTAAGTCGT
>NW_013837091.1:0-770 GCF_000517525.1 Limulus polyphemus
TTTGATGCATTACTACCATTATTATAAAATATGTAGGCTTAAGTTTTATAGACTATCGATAACAAGAAAGAAGAAGATTGGATAAGTAATATATTTCTTATTTTTCATATTCATTCTTTATTTATTAATTATTTATTTATACTGAAATATAAAAATAGTGATATTTTTAGGTTAGTTAAGATTAGATTAGGTAAAATAAATAATAATAAAAATGTTTCGTGAGCAGCACATAGGTAATGTAATTCGATAGCGTAACATGAGCTGCTCATGCCCTGAGTGATTTACAATTTATTATAGCATGGATAGTAGTTAGACTTTGTTCAAAGGGCAATAAAACAATAAAATTTAATTATAAATAGATATGTACTGTTACGAGCTTAAAGCTACTCAGGATAAACTAATGTAGTTTTCATGTTATAATTTGAGGTTTTAGGGATTACACAAAGGAAATTTGAGATTTTTGATGTGAAGAAAAGTATTTTTAATCTTAACATGAAAATTACTTTGCACATGGACAATTCAAAACAAATACTCAATGTATTCATGTACAAATCTTTATTTTAGTTTATTAAAAACATTTCACTAAAAAATATGATTTTTTGTATGTGAAAGACTTATAATGCTAACTGAAAGACTGCCAAATTTTGTGAAGTATACACACCATATTGAAAGTTAGAAGTATTAAATCTATAAAGACTTTAAACGAGTACAAAGAAGTCATGTGGTTGGTCCAATCAACCGACCCCATGTTGAGAGAGTTAAAAGTGTCA
>NW_013837092.1:0-406 GCF_000517525.1 Limulus polyphemus
GTTTTCCATGTCTTGCACTTTTTGAGACCACCAAGCTTCTCGATCATCCCGAAGGCTGTGCTTAAGTTCCCAACCTACCGATGATACGTCGAGTAGCATTATGTTCTGAACCTGCAGGAATCCGGCGTCTACGTTCTAGAATCTCAAGAGAGCGCCGAGAGATCCAGTGGTTCCCATTATCATTAGATGGTTTACCACATACTTCTGCACATGCCCGTTGCATAGCAGTGGAAATCCTTGTCCAAAGTTGTTCGGCGGTATCGTGAGCAGCACATAGGTGCTCCAGTAAGAGCGGCAATCTTGCACGCTTCCCTTCCACCTGGCGCTAATAGCTATATGATCAAGTTGCAGCCAGGATTGATCGATCGCTGGAGGTCGCCAGGTTGCGCACTGACTTTTCTTGTGT
>NW_013837093.1:0-406 GCF_000517525.1 Limulus polyphemus
CTTGTATGCTATTTGTAACCAATAGGCTATCGTGTAGTAGTATGAACTTATCTTGTATGCTATGAACCGATAGGTTAGCGTGTAGTAGTATTAACTTATCTTGTATGTTATTTGTAACCAATAGGCTAGCGTGTAGTAGTATGAACTTATCTTGTATGCTATGAACCGATAGGTTAGCGTGTAGTATTAACTTATCTTTTATGTTATTTGTAACCGATAGGCTAGTGTGTAGTTGTATGAACTTATCTTGTTTGTTATAAACCAGTAGGCTAGCGTGTAGTAGTATGAACTTATATTGTATGTTATTTGTAACCAATAGGCTAGCGTGTAGTAGTATTAACTTATATTGTATGTTATGAACCAGTAGGCTAGCGTGTAGTAGTATGAACTTATATTGTATGTTATG
>NW_013837094.1:0-406 GCF_000517525.1 Limulus polyphemus
GGTTCAAATGGTGTGTTCTTAAAAATAATTATAGGTCTGGAAAGTTTGAGTTAGGCCAGGTTGTTGTGGTTCAAATGGTGTGTTCTTAAAAATAATTATAGGTCTGGAAAGTTTGAGATAGGCCAAGTTGTCGTGATTCAAATGGTGTGTTCTTAAAAATAATTATAGGTCTGGAAAGTTTGAGTTAGGCCAGGTTGTTGTGGTTCAAATGGTGTGTTCTTAAAAATAATTATAGGTCTGGAAAGTTTGAGTTAGGCCAGGTTGTTGTGGTTCAAATGGTGTGTTCTTAAAAATAATTATAGGTCTGGAAAGTTTGAGTTAGGCCAGGTTGTTGTGTTTCAAATGGTGTGTTCTTGAAATAATTATAGGTCTGGAAAGTTTGAGTTAGGCCAGGTTGTTGTGGTTC
>NW_013837095.1:0-1664 GCF_000517525.1 Limulus polyphemus
CTTGATTAGGTCATATCTTATACAGTAGCCCCCGAGTAACTCAGCTTTACTCTTGATTAGGTAATATCTTATTCAGTAGCCCCGAGTAACTCAGCTTTACTCTTGATTAGGTAATATCTTATTCTGTAGTCCCGAGTAACTCAGCTTTACTCTTGATTGGGTAATATCTTATTCAGTAGCTCCGAGTAACTCAGCTTTACTCTTGATTAGGTAATATCTTATACAGTAGCCTCGAGTAACTCAGTTTTACTCTTGATTAGGTAATATCTTATACAGTAGCCCCGAGTAACTCAGTTTTACTCTTGATTAGGTAATATCTTATAGAGTAACCCCGAGTAACTTAGCTTTACTCTTGATTAGGTAATATCTTATACAGTAGTCCAGAATAACTCAGTTTTTCTCTTGATTAGGTAATATCTTATACAGTAGCCCCGAGTAACTCAGTTTTACTGTAAACTGAGTTACTCGGGGGCTACTGTAAAAGATATTACCTAATCAAGAGTAAAGCTGAGTTACTCGGGGGCTACTGTATAAGATTTTACCTAATCAAGAGTAAAGCTGAGTTACTCGGGGCTACTGAATAAGATATTACCTAATCAAGAGTAAACTGAGTACTCGAGGCTATTGTATAAGATATTACCTAATCAAGAGTAAAGCTGAGTTACTCTGGGCTACTGTATAAGATAATACCTAATCAAGAGTAAAGCTGAGTTACTCGGAAGCTAATGTATAAGATATTACCTAACCAACGGGGGCTACTGTATAAGATATTACCTAATCAAGAGCTGAGTTACTGACAAGAGTAAAAATTAGTTAATATCGGGGGCTAGTGTATAATCAAGAGTAAAACTGAGTTACTCGGTACTACTGTATAAGATATTACCTAATCAAGAGTAAAACTGAGTTACTCGGGTCTACTGTATAAGATATTACCTAATCAAGAGTAAAGCTGAGTTACGATTAGGTAATATCTTATAGGGTAACCCCGAGTAACTTAGCTTTACTCTTGATTAGGTAATATCTTATACAGTAGCCCCGAGTAACTCAGCTTTACTCTTGATTAGGTAATATCTTATACAGTATCCCCGAGTAACTCAGTTTTACTCTTGATTAGGTAATATCAAATACAGTAGCCCCGAGTAACTCAGCTTTACTCTTGATTAGGTAATATCTTATACAGTAGCCCCAGAGTTACTCAGCTTATATCTTGATTAGGTAATATCTTATACAGTAGCCCCCGAGTAACTCAGCTTTACTCTTGATTAGGTAATATCTTATTCAGTATCCCCGAGTAACTCAGCTTTACTCTTGACTAGGTAATACTTTATACAGTACCCCAGAGTAACTCAGTTTTACTCTTGATTAGGTAATATCTTATTTAGTAGTCGAGTAACTCAGTTTTATTCTTGATTAGGTAATATCTTATACAGTAGCCCCGAGTAACTCAGCTTTACTCTTGATTAGATAATATCTTATATATTAGCTTCCGAGTAACTCAGCTTTACTCTTGATTAGGTATTATCTTATACAGTAGCCCAGAGTAACTCAGCTTTACTCTTGATTAGGTAATATCTTATACAGTAGCCCCGAGTAACTCAGCTTTACTCTTGATTACCCCGAGTAACTCAGTTTTACTCTTGATTAGTTAATATCTTATATACTAG
>NW_013837096.1:0-1468 GCF_000517525.1 Limulus polyphemus
AGGGTACTTTTTATAATAATGTAATAGATACACGTGGTGTTATGAACAACTGTGTAACAAATACATAAGGTGTAATAAGAACAACTATGTAATAAAAACACTGGGTGTTATGGACAACTATGCAGAAATATGGAGGGTGTTATGGATGACTATGTAATAAATACACAGGATGTTATGGACAACTGTGTAGAAATATAGAGGTTGTTATGGACATGTATGTAATAACTACTCAGGATTATATGGACAACTATGTAGAAATAAAAAGGGTGTTATGGACAACTACGTAGAAATATAGAGGGTGTTATGGACGACTATGTAATTAATACACAGGATGTTATAGACAACTATGTAGAAATAAAGAGGGTGTTATGGACAACTATGGAGAAATATAGAGGGTGTTATGAACGACTATGTGATAAATATACAGGATGTTATGGACAACTATGTAGAAATATAGAGGGAGTTATGGACAACTATGTAGAAATATAGAGGGAGTTATGGACAACTATGTAATAAATACACAAGGTTTATTTACAACTATGCAGAAATATAGAGGGAGTTATATACAACTATATAATAAATACACAGAATGTTATGGACAACTATGTAGAAATATAGAGGGTACTTTTGATAATATTGTCATAGATACACGTGGTGTTATGAACAGCTGTGTAATAAATACATAAGTTGTTATGAGAACAACTATTTAATAAATACACCGGGTGTTAAGGACAACTATGTAGAAATATAGAGGGTGTTATGGACAACTATGTAAAAAATACACAGGGTGTTGTGGACAACTATGTAATAAATACACATGATGTTATGAACAACTATGTAGAAATATAGAGGGTGTTATGGACAACTATGTAGAAATATAGAGGGTGTTATGGACAACTATGTAGAAATAAAGAGAGTGTTATGGACAACTATGTAATAAATACACATGATGTTATGAACAACTATGTAGAAATATAGAGGGTGTTATGGACAACTATGTAATAAATACACAGGATGTTATGGACAACTATGTAGAAATATAGAGGGTGTTATGGACAACTATGTAATAAATACACAGGATGTTATGGACAACTATGTATAAATATAGAGGGTGTTATGGACGACCATGTAATAAATACACAGGGTGTTATGGACAACTATGTAGAAATACAGAGGTTGTTATGAACAACTATGTAGAAGTATAAAGGGTCTTATGGACAACTATGTAACAAATATACTGTATGTTATGGACAACTATGTAGAAATATAGAGGGTGTTAAGGATAACTATG
Source organism: Limulus polyphemus (assembly GCF_000517525.1). Classification (NCBI taxonomy): domain Eukaryota; kingdom Metazoa; phylum Arthropoda; class Merostomata; order Xiphosura; family Limulidae; genus Limulus; species Limulus polyphemus. The sequence continues at coordinate 1,292 of NW_013837096.1, forward strand.
TAATAAATACAAAGGGTGTTACGGACAACTATGTAGAAATATAGATGGTGTTATGGACAACTGTATAATAAATCCCTAAGTTGTTATAAGAACAACTATGTAATAAAAACAACGGGTTTTATGGACAACTATGTAGAAATATAGAGGATGTTATGGACAACTATGTAGAAATATAGA
>NW_013837097.1:0-404 GCF_000517525.1 Limulus polyphemus
CTACTAGCCAATCGTATCGAAGCCGGGAAGGAGAAAGAACAAGCTCGAATCGAAGCCGAGAAAGAGAAAGAACAAGCTCCAATTGAAGCCGAGAAAGAACAAGCTCCTATAGTAGCCGAGAAAGAGAAAGAACAAGTTCTTATCGCAGCCGAGAAAGAGAAGGAACAAGTTCGTATCAAAGCCGAGAATGAGAAAGTAAATGTCTCGAGGCCGAAAAATCTCGCATTAAAGCCTAAAAAGAAAGTAGACTGAAATAAATGGAAGTTACATTCAACTCCCATCGACCAAGGCAAAATTACAACTTTGAATTTAATGGATATGTTAAAGTAACACCGTTCAATGAAAATGAAGATAATAAATATTTCCAACATTTTGAGAAGGTTGCCCAAACCATGGAATGGCCC
>NW_013837098.1:0-406 GCF_000517525.1 Limulus polyphemus
GCTACACAAGGGCTATCTGTGCTCTGCCCACCACGGGTATCGAAACCCGGTTTCTAGCGTTGTAAGTCCGCAGACATACCGCTGTGCCACTGGGGGGGCAAGAAACAAGAAGAGAGGCAACAACAGTTGCAAGAAAACCTACAACAATGGCAGCTCGAACAGCAAAATAAACAAGAAGAACGAGAAAAGAAACAAGAAGAGAGATTACAGCAGTGGCAACTGGAACAAGAAAGGAAACAGGAAGAAAGTCAGCAGCAACTACAGAAAAATCAACAACAATGGCAAGAAGTACAAATGGAAAACATCAGTAAGTTTAAAAGCGAATTAAATACGTTAAAGAAAGATTTGTTGTGTGTTACACAAGGAGGATACATTGACCATCGACTTAATCAGCCCCAGACAATGG
>NW_013837099.1:0-406 GCF_000517525.1 Limulus polyphemus
GCGTTAACCACCCTATATCTTCCATAGAAGTGTGTGTAATAATAATACGTTAACCACCCTATATCTTCCATAGAAGTTTGTGTAATAATACGTTAACCACCCTATATCTTCCATAGAACATCATCATTGAGCTGGTAAACCTAAGAATGTGTTTACTGTTTTCTGGAGCATCATCAATGAGCTGGTAAACCTAAGAATGTGTTTACTGTTTTCTAGAGCATCATCACTGAGCTGGTAAACCTAAGAATGTGTTTACTGTTTTCTGGAGCATCATCAATGAGCTGGTAAACCTAAGAATGTGTTTACTGTTTACTAGAGCATCATCACTGAGTTCGTAAACCTAAGAATGTGTTTACTGTTTTCTAGAGCATCATCACTGAGTTGGTAAACCTAAGAATGTGTTTAC
>NW_013837100.1:0-407 GCF_000517525.1 Limulus polyphemus
ATTCTCATCATTTACAAATACGCACCTTTGTACACGTGGGAGTTTCTAACAGAACTGGACTTAAACTTCAAACTCCACATAACTCTCCTATATAGTTTCACAATGAAACGTCATAATCACACCCCATTTCCGTAGAAGACTTTTTAATTCTAACTACTGATTGTAATTGTCACGAACTGTTGATAAAAGAAAGTATACATGTTATGAACGAAAATCCAAGTCTCAATAGAAATTTAAACTCTTTCCCCCTTGCTTTATTCAAATAGCTCTTTTTTAACTGAATATTTTATAAGTTTTCTAACACTATTCATTCTATTTTTATATGAGTAATTCATGTAAAGATTGTTCAGTTGTAATTTTCATAGATTTTGCTGAAGATAGAATATGTGTAATTCCGAAACATTCAT
>NW_013837101.1:0-1092 GCF_000517525.1 Limulus polyphemus
GTGGAAACAATACTCTATACTAATGTAAGAAAGTGGTTATAAGACTCTTTAGTAATGTAAGAAAGTGGTTACAGCAGTCTATATTTATGTAATTGAAGAAAGTGGTTACAGCAGTCTATATTCATGTAATTGAAGAAAGTGGTTACAATACTTTGTAATAATGTAAGAAAGTGGTTATAAGACTCTTTAGTAATGTAAGAAAGTAGTTACAGCAGTCTATATTTATGTAATTGAAGAAAGTGGTTACAGCAGTCTATATTCATGTAATTGAAGAAAGTGGTTACAATACTTTGTAATAATGTAAGAAATTAGCTACAATACTTTATAATAATGTAAGAAAGTGGTTACAATACTCTATACTAATGTAAGAAAGTGGTTACAAGAAGAAAGTGGTTACAAGACTCTTTAGTAATGTAAGAAAGTGGCTACAATACTTTATACTAATGTAAAAAAGTGGTTACAATACTCTATACTAATGTAAGAAAGTGGTTACAGGAGTCTATATTCATGTAAGTGAAGAAAGTGGTTACAATACCTTATAATAATGTAAGACTCTTTAGTAATGTAAGAAAGTGGTTACAACACTCTAAACTAATGTAAGAAAGTAGTTACGGGACTCTGTACTAATGTAAGAAAGTGGTTACAGGAGTCTATATTCATGTAAGTGAAGAAAGTGGTTACAATACTCTATACTAATGTAAGAAAGTGGTTACAAGACTCTTTAGTAACGTAAGAAAGTGGTTACAATACTTTGTAATAATGTAAGAAAGTGGTTACAACACTCTATAATAATGTAAGAATGTGGTTACAAAACTGTACTAATCTAAAAAGGTGGTTCCAAGACTTTACACTAATGTAAGAAAGTGGTTACACGACTCTATAATAATGTAAGAAAGTGGTTACAAGATTCTATAATAATGTAAGAATGTGATTACAAGACTGTACTAATCTAAAAAAGTGGAAACAATACTCTATACTAATGTAAGAAAGTGGTTATAAGACTCTTTAGTAATGTAAGAAAGTGGTTACAGCAGTCTATATTTATGTAATTGAAGAAAGTGGTTACAGCAGTCTATATTCATGTAATTGAAG
>NW_013837102.1:0-405 GCF_000517525.1 Limulus polyphemus
GTTTGCAATCTTTCACCAGTAACAATGTCCCATCCAGACTTGGCTACAAATTTATGTTTTCTTAATTTCGTGTCCCCAGTGATGACATTTGATTTTTTGGGTCCACGAAAACTAATTCAACTATTAATCCCTCATGAGGTACTGCAGAGTTAAATTCTACCTGCTAGGCCTACCATGACTATTACCAGAGCCTTATTAGCCAGATTACTTTCAGGGCTCTTGATAGGTCACCAGGCCCACAAAGTTCCCACCGTACTTCACCCTATCAGGTTAACTTTTCCTACTCTCAATAAATTTCCTGTCTTGCGTCACGCTGTCTCCTTTAAAGTTTATTCTAAGATCTATTATGTTTTCATTAAAACAATCCCATAACTACCACCACTGTTCTAAATGCATTTTGCAGTA
>NW_013837103.1:0-564 GCF_000517525.1 Limulus polyphemus
GATACAATAACTAAAGTCATTCTGTCCTAGTTTTTGGTAACGTGGTACAATAACTAAAGTCATTCTGTTCTAGTTATTAGTAACGTGATACAGTAACTAAAGTCATTCTGTCCTAGTTATTGGTAACGTGATACAATAACTAAAGTCATTCTGTCCTAGTTATTGGTAACGTGATACAGTAACTAAAGTCATTCTGTCCTAGTTATTAGTAACGTTATACAATAACTAAAGTCATTCTGTCCTAGTTATTAGTAACGTGATACAATAACTAAAGTCATTCTGTACTAGTTATTAGTAACGTGGTTCAATAACTAAAGTCATTCTGTCCTAGTTATTAGTAACGTGATACAATAACTAAAGTCATTCTGTCCTAGTTATTAGTAACGTTATACAATAACTAAAGTCATTCTGTCCTAGTTATTGGTAACGTTATACAATAACTAAAGTCATTCTGTCCTAGTTATTGGTAACGTGGTACAATAACTAAAGTCATTCTGTCCTAGTTATTGGTAACGTGATACAATAACTAAAGTCATTCAGTCCTAGTTATTAGTAACGTTATAC
>NW_013837104.1:0-405 GCF_000517525.1 Limulus polyphemus
GTAACTAAGATGTATTTTAGTCTAAAAACAAAAATGAAATTTCAAGTAGACTAAAGACACACCCTATCTCATTGAAATTTTGGTTCAAAAGAAAGAAATGACCCCAAGTCTATTAAAATGGCTGAGAAAGCCACTAGGGGGACATTCTGAGCTTTCAATTGGTTATTCATATCATAGATAGAAGTAAGTGTACATAAGGGAGCATTTCCAAAAATGGAAAGAGGTGGGTGGGGTGCCACCGTGTTTGTCTTAGCAAATTGAAAAGATAAGAGGCTGTTATTTTATATTCTAGCTTGTCTAAATCAGTAATTTGAGTTTCTAATTCGTTTGAAGCTATAGAATTACTGACTTCACAAACAACTAATTTGAACCAGTGCTGCATTCAACATACCCCGTGACACATAA
>NW_013837105.1:0-405 GCF_000517525.1 Limulus polyphemus
CACGCAAATCATCGTCTGAAAATAACTTGCGTCAAAATAGAATAAAACAGTAGATTAAAGAACGTAGTAACTATTTGAGTATCTTTTTAATTGTCACCTACATAGATCAGAACTAAAAATATGTGAGTCACCTATATAGATCAGAACTAAACATATGTGAGTCACCAATATAGATCAGAACTAAACATATGTGAATCATCTATATAGATCAGAACTAAACATATGTGAGTCACCTACATAGATCAGAACTAAACATATGTGAGTCACCTACATAGATCAGAACTAAAAATATGTGAGTCACCTATATAGATCAGAACTAAACGTATGTGAGTCACCTATATAGATCAGAACAAAACATATGTGAGTCACCTACATAGATCAGAATTAAAAATATGTGAGTCACCT
>NW_013837106.1:0-445 GCF_000517525.1 Limulus polyphemus
TAATTACGTGTAAATACTCTTTGTTTACTCTAATATAAAGAATATAAGTTGTGATATTTTTCCTTCTTCATATTTTTAACACAACCATGTTCATGTAAACTACGATAATATCTAGTTATTTAAAATGACTAATAATTAAGTGTAAATGATCTTTGTTTACTCTTAGATATAGAATATGAGCTGTAATTTTTCTCCTTCTTTATAAGTTTAACGAAACCATGTTTATTTATACGAAGATAATATCTAGTTATTTAAAATGTCTCCTTATTACGTGTAAATTCTCTTTGTTTACTCTAAAATGAATAATATAAGCTGTGATCTTGTTTCTTTTTTGTAAGTTTAACAAAACCATGTTCATGTATAATATAATATCTAGCCATTTAAAGTGACTCCTAATTACGTGTAAATGCAGTTTGTTTAGCATGAAATAAAGCATATAACCTGT
>NW_013837107.1:0-406 GCF_000517525.1 Limulus polyphemus
AGTTTACGAAAACAAAGCGGTAAGCCTAAATTAAACCACCCACCAAATTACTTTTAGGTTGGTGTCTTTTTGTAAATATACAACTTCTCAAACATACGTCTTCATAATACTTCTGTAGTAGTTGATCAGTCTTTATAGCCCCAGTGGCACAGCAGTATGTCTGCGGAATTACAACGCTAGAAACCGGGTTTCGATACCCATGGTGGACAAAGCACAGATAGCCCATTGTGTAGCTTTGTGCTTAATTGCAAACAAACAAACAGTATTTATATTATGAATATTTTCAAAGTGCCAATATTGTTTGTTTATTCATCTGAACGATTTCTTATGCTCACAGTAACTAAATGGGCATAGCCTTCTCTAAATTTAAATAACCATCTGGCAGCACATGAAATATTGCTGTCTT
>NW_013837108.1:0-484 GCF_000517525.1 Limulus polyphemus
CAATAAGAAGATACAAGATTTAACGATACTGTGTACTTTCAATAAGAAGACACACGATTTAACAATACTGTGTACTGTCAATAAGAAGATAAAATATTTAACAAAACTGTACACTGTCAATAAGAAGACACACGATTTAGCAATAATGTGTAGTATCTTTAAAAAGACACAAGATTTAACGATACTTTGTACTGTCAATAAGAAGACACAAAATTTAACGATACTGTGTACTGTCAATAAGAAGACACAAGATTTAACGATACTTTGTACTTTGAATAAGAAGACAAAAGATTTAACAATACTGTGTACTGTCAAAAAGAAGACAAAAGATTTAACAAAACTGTGTACTGTCAATAAGAAGACAAGATTTAACGATACTTTGTACTGTCAATATGAAGACACAAAATTTAACGATACTGTGTACTGTCAATAAGAAGACACAAGATTTAACGATACTTTTGTACTTTGAATAAGAAGACAAAAG
>NW_013837109.1:0-406 GCF_000517525.1 Limulus polyphemus
ATTTGCTTCAGCCATTTTCACTTGATGGAAACCCGACTTTAAGTCCACAGTTGAAAACCACCTGGCTCCATATAGGGCATCAAGAGTATCATCAATTCTTGGCAGTGGGTATGAGTCTATTTTGGTTATACTGTTAAGAGCCCTAATGTCCACACAGCAACTTGGGCCCCATCCTTCTTGTGTACTAACACAACAGGAGCTGACCAGAAACTATCTGATTTCTCGACTATCCCTTCCTTTAATTAAGCCATCCATGACCTTCTCTATCTCTTGTCGCTTTGCTGGAGCTATTCTCCTCAGAAGGATCTTTATTGGATGGTGATTGCATGTGTTTATTCTGTGCTCCACAAGGTCTATGCAGCCAAGGTCATGATCTCCTTTTGAAAAGACGTCTGCATAATTCGCC
>NW_013837110.1:0-406 GCF_000517525.1 Limulus polyphemus
ATTTTTATGTTAGGATTTAACAATAAATCTAAAATAGCATTGTTTCTAGTAGGTTCCTTGATCAATTGATGAAGAAAACCATCTTGAACAGTTTCCAAAAACCTTTCTCCCTCATGGTTTGACTCTGTATTTCCCAATCTATATATGCCTTAAATTAAAATCACCCATAGTTATGACCTCATTAACAGCTGAAATCTTAATCTCATTGTAAAATTTTTCCTTAATTTCATTGGTATCATCTGGTGGTCTGTAACAAATTCCCACCAAAAGCCTTTTCTATATATATACCCAAATATTTTTAATCTCCTTGTTATTATCTTTCATACCTTCAACTTCAACAGGATGTAACTCACATTTTACGTATAAAGCCACTCCTGGCCCGGCATGGCCAGGTGGTTAAGGCGCT
>NW_013837111.1:0-405 GCF_000517525.1 Limulus polyphemus
CAAGATTTGAAGCCAATAATTGATTTTCTAAAAGCAAGTGTTTTGCACCCTGCTTGGGCGAGGTGTCTAGTCTAAGCCCTGTGACAAAGAACTACTGGGCACAATGGGTATTCTTCTCTGGAGATATTAAACTGGCAAATGGTTATACCGAGAACATTACTGGAATTTGTGCTGCGTCAGTCCCATGATACTTTAACAGGAGGACATCTCGGAATTATGAAGACAAAGATTTTACTGGATACGTATGAGGCAAGATGTGGAAGAATGGTGCAGGACATGCAGTACATGCTGTGCTAAAAGGGACCCAAGCATAAGGGATGTAGCTCCAATGAAGATATATCAAGTTGGCGCACCAATGAAAAGAGTAGCAGTTGACATTGCTGGTCCTCTGCCCTAAACTCGTGC
>NW_013837112.1:0-406 GCF_000517525.1 Limulus polyphemus
TAAATTATGTCTTCTTATTGACAGTACACAGTATTGATAAATCCTGTATCTTCTTATTGACAGGACACAGTATTGTTAAATCTTGTGTCTTCTTTTTGACAGTACACAGTATTGATAAATCCTGTATCTTTTTATTGACAGGACACAGTATTGTTAAATCTTTTGTCTTCTTATTGACAGTACACAATATTGATAAATCCAGTATCTTCTTATTGACAGGACACAGTATTGTTAAATCTTGTCTCTTCTTATTGACAGTACACAGTATCGTTAAATCTTGTGTCTTCTTATTGACAGTACACAGTATTGATAAATCCTGTATCTTCTTATTGACAGGACTCAGTATTGTTAAATCTTGTGTCTTTTTACTAGACAGTACACAGTATCGTTAAATCTTGTGGCTTGT
>NW_013837113.1:0-406 GCF_000517525.1 Limulus polyphemus
CAAATAAAACCTGGTTAGTCTAACCTCTCTTTTAACACTTACTGGAATTTGGCCTTTGTTGTTCCCAAACGTCATTTCATCAAAGTTAACTATACACTTCCTTGGTAGTAAGTAGTCCAACCCTAATATGCATGGGTTTTCAATGTCAGCCAAGTATACTTTGTGTCTGTCCTTTATGCCCATGAGCTCAATAGTTACCCACACTGGTTCCCACAACCTTGCATAATGTCCTGTCACACCACAGAGCTTCTGTAAGACCTCTGGTACTCCCTTGTGATCTAGCACCTTGATACTCACAAGGGTTTGCTAAGATGCAGAATCTATGACAAAGTTGTACTTTTTGGCCATCCAGCTTGCCTGTCACGTAGACACTATGTGTGCTTGCCATTTTACACTTAGCTGTTGG
>NW_013837114.1:0-508 GCF_000517525.1 Limulus polyphemus
GGTCTGAAGCTTACAGGGAAACCAGTAGTGGTTGGTGCTGAGGGATGCCCACCAACCCCCATCGTGAAAGTCCCAACAGCTAAGTGCAAAATGGCAATCACACATAGTGTCTATGTGACAGGAAAGCTGGATGGCCAAGGGTGCAACTTTGTCATAGATTCTGCATTTCAGCAAATGCGTGTGAGTATTAAGGTGTTGGATCACAAAGGCATACCAGAAGCTCTACAGAAGCTTTGTAGTTGACAGAACATTATGCAATGTTGTGGGGACAGTGTGGGTAACTATTGAACTTATGGACATGAAGAACAGACAGAAAGTATACTTGGCTGACATTGAAGACTAATGCATATTAAGATTGGACTATTTACTATCAAGGAAGTGTGTAGTTAACTTCGATAAAATGATGTTTGGAAACAACAAAGGCCAGATTCCAGTAAGCGTTGCTGCATCCGTTGATCCACATGTCACAACACTACAATACCCCTATATCAGAGACGATAATTTGGGA
>NW_013837115.1:0-402 GCF_000517525.1 Limulus polyphemus
GTAATACACAGAATTTCCACACACACTTTAAACTTAACAACCTTTTTAACACACGCTATAAATCACAGTAGATTCACACACTTTACTTATGGTGCCTACTGTTCGCTTGACTCAATTATCTATCTCTTCGATTGCGCTTGTTTTTCTCGCCAGACATATATATACTAAAAAGAGGACGTCTCGAATGCACTCGGGCCTTCATGATCCTTCGAGAAAGTCCAGCGCGCATGCTCCCAGCGTCGCGTGAATTCCGCTGTCGTAACAATACATACAGACAAGACTATCCATCTAAAGCAGGGGTCACCAAACTTTTTTCACAGCGGGCCAGATAATTGAGAGAATGACGAGGCGGGCCGCTTAACCATTTTGTCCAATACAATACAGTGAATACACAAAAAATAA
>NW_013837116.1:0-470 GCF_000517525.1 Limulus polyphemus
GCCATCACCACACAAATGTACTTGTTTCCAGCACGAGTTTGGGGCAGAGGACCAGCAATATCGACGGCTACTCTTTCCATTGGTGCACCAATTTTGATATAACTTCATTGGCGCACGTCCCTTATGCTTGGGTCCCCTTTTAGCATAACATGTACTGCATGTTCTGCACCATTCTTCCACATCTTGTCTCATACCTATCCAGTAAAATCTGTGTCGTAAGTGACTCAATGTTTTCTTAACTCCGAGATGTCCTCCTGTTACAGTATCATGGGATTGACGCAATACAACTTCCCATAACTTTCTCGGTAAAACCGTTTGCCAGGTCGTCACTTTCCCATCTCTGGAGAAGAATACCATCTTCAAGCCTTAACTGGTCCAATTGTGCCCAATAGTTCTTTGTCACAGAGGGCTTAGACTAGACACCTTCTCCCAAGCAGGGCGCAAAACACTTGCTTTTAGGAAATCAATCA
>NW_013837117.1:0-862 GCF_000517525.1 Limulus polyphemus
GGTGTATTAACAAAGACTGGTCACTCGATTGCCACGTTCCTGGTGTATTAACAAAGACTGGTCACTCGATTGCCACGTTCTTGGTGTATTAACAAAGACTTGTCACTCGATACACCAGGAACGTGGCAATCGAGTGACCAGTCTTTGTTAATACACCAGGAACGTGGCAATCGAGTGACCAGTCTTTGTTAATACACCACGAACATGGCAGTCAAGTGACCAGTCTTTGTTAATACACCACGAACGTGGCAATCAAGTGACCAGTCTTTGTTAATACATCAGGAAAGTGGCAACCAAGTGACCAGTCTTTGTTAATACACCAGGAACGTGGCAACCGAGTGACCAGCCTTTGTTAATACACCACGAACGTGGCAATCAAGTGACCAACCTTTGTTAATACACCAGGAACGTGGCAACCGAGTGACCAGTCTTTGTTAATACACCAGGAACGTGGCAATTAACAAAGACTGGTCACTCCGTTGCCACGTTCCTGGTGTATTAACAAAGACTGGTCACTTGATTGCCACATTCCTGGTGTATTAACAGAGACTGGTCACTTGATTGCTACATTCCTGGTGTATTAACAGAGACTGGTCACTCGGTTGCCACGTTCCTGGTGTATTAACAGAGACTGGTCACTTGATTGCCACATTCCTGGTGTATTAACAAAGACTGGTCACGAGGTTGCCACGTTCCTGGTGTATTAACAGAGACTGGTCACTTGATTGCTACATTCCTGGTGTATTAACAGAGACTGGTCACTCGGTTGCCACGTTCCTGGTGTATTAACAGAGACTGGTCACTTAACTGTCACATTTCTCAGTAATAAAGAAGGCTGGTCACTTTCTCTCTCTCTCTCTCT
>NW_013837118.1:0-594 GCF_000517525.1 Limulus polyphemus
TGTTCATAAAAGCTTCGCATGTAAAATATGTATGGTTAGTGACATCTATAACCACGCTGTTCATAAAGCTTCACATGTAAAATATGTATATTAGTGACATCTATAACCACGCTGTTCATAAAACTTTACGTGTAAAATATGTATGGTTAATGGCATCTATAACCACGCTGTTCATAAAACTTTACGTGTAAAATATGTATGGTTAGTGACATCTATAACCCCGCTGTTCATAAAGCTTCACATGTAAAATATGTATGGTTAATGACATCTATAACCACGCTGTTCATAAACTTTACATGTAAAATATATATGGTTAGTGACATCTATAACCACTCTGTTCATAAAGCTTTACATGTAAAATATCTATTGTTAGTGACATATATAACCACGCTGTTCATAAAACTTTACGTGTAAAATATGTATGGTTAATGGCATCTATAACCACGCTGTTCATAAAGCTTCACGTGTAAAATATGTATGGTTAGTGACATCTATAATCACGCTGTTCACTAAACTTTACATGTAAAATATGTATGGTTAGTGACATCTATAACCACGCTGTTCATAAAACTTTAACATGTAAAATATGTATGG
>NW_013837119.1:0-404 GCF_000517525.1 Limulus polyphemus
CATGGTAGACCTCGGATGTGTTTTTATTAATTTTGGTTTTGAAAATGACCTTTCACAACTTGCGATGGTAAGCAATAATCTGTATGCAATGCATATCGTCGGAAAAACATCCCTTCCAAACTTCAGTAAAGACTCAAGAACATCTTTAGGATCAGGGGGAACTGTATTCTTTCCAGCTCTAAGAAACATGAGAAAGTCAATAATTTCGTCATACAACTGAATGGCTGTCACATCATTATCATAATGTGCAAAATCCAAACATTCTTTTTTAATCTCTTTCTTGTTCATCTTCAATTATGACTGAATTCAAATTCAGAAGAAATGAAAATCGGTCACTGAGGTCTTGAAAGACGAACAACCGCGATCTTCAATTTCTGTTTTTAATCGGTTTACAATCTCTATTC
>NW_013837120.1:0-407 GCF_000517525.1 Limulus polyphemus
GATATTCTAAGCATTTAGGACCAATAAAATGAAAAAAAAAAATTCTAGCACATTGAGCGTTTATTTAAGGTTAAAAAACTTAGGAACTTTATTTATTCATAACCATGATTTTAGAAGTTTTTTCTGGTGCTTTCTGAAGACTTTAATTTTAAAAATGTTAATAATTAAGAATAACTATAACCAATAATACAAAGGATCTTGCGGGTTATATATAATGATAATTTTACACTCTTATTCTAATAGTTGGACAGCCGTAAGTATGCGGACTTATGACGCTAGAAACCAGGTTCGTATACCCGTGGTGAGCATAGATAACCCATTATATAGCTTTGTACTTAGTTACAAACAATGAAACAAACAAAAATTAATAATAGATAAAAGTTATGTGTAAATGACAACTTCAATTC
>NW_013837121.1:0-305 GCF_000517525.1 Limulus polyphemus
ACTTCACAGAATAGATAAATTAATTAATTCATTGCGTATTGTTGTCGATTAATTTACTCCAAACATGTATATATTTAGATGGTGTATCCAGCAGTTGTATAAAATAATAATAATTGAATATATATTTAATGGTTCTTGGAATTAGTTAGCATGTGTGGTTTTGTTGTTGTTAAGCTAAACAATGGGCTATCTGTGCTGTTTTCACTGCGGGAATCGAAATTTGTTTTTTTAGAATCATAAGCCCCCAAACTCGGGAGGCAAAAATAATAATAATTAAATATATACACCTGGAAAAAAGTTAAGCA
>NW_013837122.1:0-405 GCF_000517525.1 Limulus polyphemus
GAGACAATAAACATAACGTCCTTGAGACTTTTACTGTTGTCAAAAAACAGAGACAATAAACATAACATCCTTGAGACTTTTACTGTTGTCAAAAACAGAGACAATAAACATAACATCTTTGAGACTTTTACTGTTGTCAAAAAACAGAGACAATAAACATAACTTCCTTGAGACTTTTACTGTTGTCAAAAAACAGAGACAATAAACATAACATCCTTGAGACTTTTACTGTTGTCAAAAAACATAGACAATAAACATAACATCTTTGAGACTTTTACTGTTGTCAAAAAACAGGGACCATAAATATAACATCCTTGAGACTTTTACTGTTGTCAAAAAACAGAGACAATAAACATAACTTCCTTGAGACTTTTACTGTTGTCAAAAAACAGAAACAATAAACAT
>NW_013837123.1:0-406 GCF_000517525.1 Limulus polyphemus
GACTACAAACTGATCTCTCAGCAACAACTTGAGGAGATCGGGTGGTGCAGTTGGGTAGGCCTTGTGTGCCATACTTTCCAAGTCCTGTGCTAGCTCTTGCAGGCTCTCCCCTTTAGCACGAACTCTCGTCCTGAACCTAGCCCTGTAGACTTCTGACTGGTTTTGGGTTCCGTACCTGAGTTCTAGAGCCGCTACCAGTGCTCTATAGTTGTGCCTGTCGTCTGCTGACAACTGTCCAAGTATTTTCAGTGGTTGTCCTTTCAAGCTCGTTGCCAGATGTACTGCTTTCTGCTCCTCTGTCCATCCACTAATCTCTGCCAGTAGCTCAAATTGTGCTCTATATGCTTCCCACGGTGCCTTCCCATCGAATTCCTGTGGCTTCCTTCGTACTGGATCACCCCTATTG
>NW_013837124.1:0-405 GCF_000517525.1 Limulus polyphemus
AATTATTCTCTGGAGATGGGAAACTGCAGATTGGAAAGTGACGACCTGGCAAACGGTTATACGAGAAAGTTACGGGAAGTTTGCTGCGTCAATCCCATAATACTTTAACAGGAGGACATCTCGGAATTAAGAATACATTGAGTCACCTACGACAAAGATTTTACTGGATAGTTATGAGGCAAGATGTGGAAGAATGGTGCAGGACATGCAGTACATGTTGTGCTAAAAGGGGACCCAAGCATAAGGGACGTGTTCCAACGAAGTTATATCAAGTTGGCGCACCAATGGAAAGAGTAGCCGTTGACATTGCTGGTCCTCTACCCCAAACTCGTGCTGGAAACAAGTACATTTGTGTGGTGATGGATTATTTCACCAAGTGGCCTGAGGCATATGCAATACCAAATC
>NW_013837125.1:0-405 GCF_000517525.1 Limulus polyphemus
AGATTTTCCCTCTCTGTATTCAATATCATAATTATACTGGTCTATCTTTCCGATCCCACGTGCTAGTTGTCCCTCTGGGTTCTTTAATGATCTTAACCAGCGTAACGCAGTATGGTTTGTCCTGATGGTAAACCTTGCACCATAGAGGTAAGGATGGAAATATGTCAGACTCTTTACTATAGCAAGGAGTTCCCTCAGTGTTACACAGTAGTTCCTCTTTGGTCTACTAAAAACCCTACTGAAGTAGGCCACCACATGTTCGTTTTCGCCCACTTTCTGAAAGAACACTCCTCCAATTCTGACATTACTAGCATCACAATCCAGTATGTACGGCAGTGAGGATCTGGAAGCTTTAAAAGTGGAGAGGAGACCAACTGTCCTTTAACGTCTTGAAAGAATGCTGGC
>NW_013837126.1:0-455 GCF_000517525.1 Limulus polyphemus
TTTTGTGAAAAATGTGTACGTGATGGAGAAGAATGGATATCATTTTCGGATTCAGCGTACAGGAATTATTGTAGAACGTGTAAAAATTTCAAGACAATAAAACCATCGCAAGCCTGTGTAATTATTGTTGTAACATCACGTTTTAACCATTCCAAAATATGGTTCATTTGACTTCGTCACTTTAACAAAATTACTTCAAGTGTATTTAGCTGTTAAAACTGTTTACTTAGTACTGAAGATCTATAAAAAGTTGTTAATATGTTATTTTTTGATATTCAAAATGCAAAATACGAAATACGGGTTTCCAGTAACAAAAATGAATAAGATCAACTCAACTGCACTTTGTTCTACGTCCTGTCAATCCCGGATTTTACTTAATACTCAAGTTCATTACACTAAGTTTTTGTTTAATAGAAATTTGTAAAAACTTCACTGGGTGCCCTCAACCTAATATG
>NW_013837127.1:0-406 GCF_000517525.1 Limulus polyphemus
GTGACAGGAAAGCTGGATGGCCAAATGTGCAACTTTGTCATAGACTCTGCATCTCAGCAGACCCTTGTGAGCTTCAAGGTGTCAGACCCCTTTTAGCACTACATGTACTGCATGTCCTGCACCATTCTTCCACATCTTGTCTCATACCTATCCAGTAAAATCTCTGTCGTAGGTGACTCAATGTTTTCTTAACTCCGAGATGTCCTCCTGTTACAGTATCGTGGGATTGACGCAACACAACTTCCCGTAGCTTCATTGGTATAACCGTTTGCCAGATCGTCACTTTCCCATCTGCAGTTTCCCATCTCCGGAGAAGAATACCATCTCCAAGCCTCAACTGGTCCCATTGTGCCCAATAGTTCTTTGTCACAGGGCTTAAGCTAGACACCTTTTCCCAAGCAGGGCG
>NW_013837128.1:0-406 GCF_000517525.1 Limulus polyphemus
TTACCACAATGCTCATCCTCTAAATGTGGCTAACACACAACAATACTCATCCTCTAAAAGTGTCTAACACACCACAATACTCATCCTCTAAACGTGTCTAACACACAACAATACTCATCAACTAAATGTATTTAACCTACCACAATGCTCATCCTCTAAATGTGGCTAACACCACAATACTTATATTCTAAATGTGTCTAACACACAACAATACTCATCGTATAAACGTGTCTGACACACCACAATACTCATCCCGTAAACGTGTCTACATAAAACAATACTCATCCTCTAAACGTGTCTAACATACCACAATACTCATCCTCTAAACGTGTCTATCACACCACAATACTCATCCTATAAATGTATTTAACCTACCACAATACTCATCCTCTAATCGTGTTTAACA
>NW_013837129.1:0-951 GCF_000517525.1 Limulus polyphemus
ACATATCAAACTAGTTTGTGTAATCTTTTCCATCCTCGATTTACCTGAGCTGAAGAAAACTAAAACGACTTGAGACTGTAGTTCTTAACTGACTAAAAACAGATACGTCATACTTGTTGCATCATGATATTTGTAAATCAAACCACTCGTTGACTCAGTTTTTAACCATCTCAGATCTGATACACGTTAAAACATTTACAATACTAAGGACAGATACGTGTTCCTATATTGTATGATAT
This sequence comes from Limulus polyphemus, assembly GCF_000517525.1. Taxonomy (NCBI): domain Eukaryota; kingdom Metazoa; phylum Arthropoda; class Merostomata; order Xiphosura; family Limulidae; genus Limulus; species Limulus polyphemus. The sequence continues at coordinate 240 of NW_013837129.1, forward strand.
AAGTCAGTTTTCTTAACTTGTATAGTGATGATTCCTATTATTAGTGGACAGGTCTTGTCAAGATTGGATATAGTATCACTATCTTTATACACTCTTCTTTACTTTCACTGAGAAGTTTATTTATCATTCTTACACAAATGTTATTTTTATACGTATTTTTATACGTGATGAGGACAGATACGTGTTCCTATATTGTATGATATAAGTCAGTTTTCTTAACTTGTATAGTGATGATTCCTGTTATTAGTGGACAGGTCTTGTCAAGATTGGATATAGTATCACTATCTTTATACACTCTTCTTTACTTTCACTCAGAAGTTTATTTATCATTCTTACACAAATGTTATTTTTATACTAATTGTTTCACAATAACTTACATTTTAGTTACTGGATCATAGCACAACACGCTATCGAGAACTGGTGAATCATAATCAGAATGTTCTGGAAACGACGTCAACTGGGAGCAGTGACCTATATGGGATTTATCTGGGACCCATGCGTGGTATGGGCATTGGTCTCTCCACGTCCCAGGCGTCTATTTCCGGTGGAAGTATACACATAGACGTAAACCACTCTATTATTAAAGAATATTCAGTTTAAAAATATTATAATAAAATGATGCTAAAGAAATGAAACTTTTTTTTTCATTTTGTGCATAATACAAATCAAACTTTCATTTACTGGCATTCCTAACATCATTCATATAAACCAA
>NW_013837130.1:0-406 GCF_000517525.1 Limulus polyphemus
ATGGGCATGAAAAACAGACAGAAAGTATACTTGGCTGACATTGAAGACCAATGTATATTAGGATTGGACTATCTACTACCGAGGAAGTGTGTAGTTAATTTCGATAAAATGACAATTGGAAACAACAAAGTCCAGACTCCAGTAAGTGTTGCTACATTCGTTGATCTGCATGTCATAGCACTTAAATCAACTACAATACCCCCTATGTCAGAGAAGATAATTTGGGGTAGGATAAAAGAACATCCCCATGGGAGCCCAATGCTTGTAGAAGCAGTGGAAGACCCATCCAGGTCAGCGGATTTGAAGGTTGGAAGGCCACTTGTAGCAGGTCGTCAAGTAGTACCTATAACAGTGGCCAATTTATCTGAATATGAGCAGACACTTAAGGAAGGGGCATTGTTGAGTG
>NW_013837131.1:0-544 GCF_000517525.1 Limulus polyphemus
TATTCAAAGATACTGTGTATTGTCAATAAGAAGACACAAGATTTAACGATACTGTGTACTGTCAATAAGAAGACACAATATTCAACGATAATGTGTACTGTCAGTAAGAAAACACAAGATTTAACAATAATGTGTCCTGTCAATAAGAAGACACAAGATTTAACGATACTGTGTACGTCAATAAGAAGACACAAGATTTAACGATACTGTGTACTGTCAATAAGAAGACACAAGATTTAACGATACTGTGTACTGTCCATAAGAAGACAAGATTTAACGATACTGTGTACTGTCAATAAGAAGACACAAGATTTAACGATACTGTGTACTGTCAATAAGAAGACACAAGATTTAACGATACTGTGTACTGTCAATAAGAAGACACAATTTCAGCGATAATGTGTACTGTCAGTAAGAAAACACAAGATTTTACAATAATGTGTCCTGTCAATAAGAAAACACAAAATTTTACGATACTGTGTACTATCAATAAGAAGACACAAGATTAACGATACTGGGTTCTGTCAATAAGAAGACACAAGAT
>NW_013837132.1:0-406 GCF_000517525.1 Limulus polyphemus
GTGACAGGGAAGCTGGATGGCCAAAGGTGCAACTTTGTCATAGATTCTGCATCTCAGCAGACACTTGTGAGCATCAAGGTGCTGGATAACAAAGGAGTACCAGAAGCCATACAGAAGCTTTATGGTGTGACAGGACATTCTACAAGGTTGTAGGGACCAATGTGGGTAACTACTGAGCTCATGGGCATAAAGGACAGACAGGAAGTATACTTGGCTGACATTGAAGATGAATACATCTTAGGATTGGACTATCTACTACCGAGAAAGTTTGTAATTGATTTTGATAAAATTATGTTTGGGAACAACAAAGGCCAAGTTCCGGTAATTGTTAAAAGAGAGGTTGAGCTAATTAGGTGTCATTGGGCTGAAGTCAAGCTGACTGAAAAAGTTGATGATGATGAAATGG
>NW_013837133.1:0-405 GCF_000517525.1 Limulus polyphemus
CAACACGTTATAAATCACAGTGATTCACACACTTTACTTATGGTGCCTACTGTTCACTTGACTCAATTATCTCTGTGTTCCATCTATCTGCTTATTTATTTCTCTATCTCTTATATCGCGCTGGTTTTTATCACCAGGCTTATATACTAAAAACCAACTAGAGTTGCCAGGAAAATGCATGATCCTTCTCGAAATTCCAGCGCGCATGCTCCCAGCGTCGCGTGACTTCCGCTGTTGTAACACTTCTCTCTGTTTTACTTTCAGTTGGAAAACGGTGTTACGTCTCCGTTTGTTAGTTGATTTTCCGTAACTTCGTTCCGACGAAACTTTAGCGACACAAGTCCTTACTTAATAAAACTGATTTATTCTTTCCGAATACAACTTTACCATACACTTACTTTCAAC
>NW_013837134.1:0-1128 GCF_000517525.1 Limulus polyphemus
GACACAAGATTTAACTATACTGTGTACTGTCAATAAGAAAACACAAGATTTAACGATACTGTGTACTGTCAATAAGAAGACCAAGATTTAACTATACTGTGTACTGTCAATAAGAAGACACAAGATTTAACAATACTGTGTACTCTCAATAAGTAGACACAAGATTTGACAATACTGTGTACTGTCAATAAAAAAGAGACAAGATTTAACAATACTGTGTACTGTCAATAAGAAGACACAAGATTTAGAAATACTGTGTACTATCAATAAGAACACACAAGATTTAACAATACTGTGTACTCTCAAGAAGAAGACACAATATTCAAAGATAATGTGTAATGTCAGTAATAAAACACAAGATTTAACAATAATGTGTCCTGTCAATAAGAAGACACAAGATTTAACAATACTGTGTACTGTCAATAAGAAGACACAAGATTTAACGATACTGTGTACTGTCAATAAGAAGAATACTGTAAACTGTCAATAGAAGACACAAAATTTAACGATACTGTGTACTGTCAATAAGAAGACACAAGATTTAACGATACTGTGTACTGTCACTAAGAAGACACAAGATTTAACGATACTGTGCACTTTCAAAAGAAGACATAAGATTTAACGATACTGTGTACTGTCAATAAGAAAACACAAGATTTAACAATACTGTGTACTCTCAATAAGAAGACACAAGGTTTAACAATACTGTGTACTGTCAATAAAAAGAGACAAGATTGAACAATACTGTGTACTGTCAATAAGAAGACACAAGATTTAACAATACTGTGTACTGTCAATAAGAAGACACAAGATTTTTAGAAATACTGTGTACTATCAATAAGAACACAAAAGATTTAACAATACTGTGTACTCTCAAGAAGAAGACACAATATTCAAAGATAATGTGTACTGTCAGTAATAAAACACAAGATTTAACAGTAATGTGTCCAGTCAATAAGAAGACACAAGATTTAACAATACTGTGTACTGTCAATAAGAAAACACAAGATTTAACGATACTGTGTAATGTCAATAAGAAGACAAAAGATTTAACGATACTGTGTACTGTCAATAAGAAGACACAAGATTTAGCGATACTGTGTACTGTCAATAAGAAGACACAAGATA
>NW_013837135.1:0-407 GCF_000517525.1 Limulus polyphemus
AAATTTTGCTGTTTCTTCAGTTTTTACTAACGAAGATTTAAGCAGTATTCCACATTCTGAACAGTTGACAAATGGAAACGAGATCAAATAAGATGACTGTATTAATTCTGAGCTGGTTAATTGGGAAGTTTAAAAACTGATAAGTCCCCTGGGCCAAATAATATTTCCTCAAGGGTTTTGAAGAAGGTCAAAGATTGGATATGCAAGTCACATGAATAGTGGGCAGGTACCAGAGGATTGGAAGTTAGCTAATGTAACCCTCTTTTCAAGAGAAGTGATAAAATTGTCCCAGTAATTATAGAACCATTAGTCTTACATCAGTTGTAAGAAAAGTTTTGGAAAGTCTGTTAAAAGATGCTTTGCAAAGTCATTTAACAAAGTTTAAAATTTATTAGGATAGTCAACAT
>NW_013837136.1:0-406 GCF_000517525.1 Limulus polyphemus
CACATAATTTCTTTTGGTCGAGAGCTTCTAAGTCTACAGTAGAACACATAACCTTGATACTGTCAACACTTGCCATATCAACATAATCCTTGATGTAATGTCTGCAAAAGTATAAAGTGTTTTCAACCTAAGCCTTCTAGTGTTCTTTTATAGCTGAGAACAAACATCAATCCCATGTAATCAAGACTGTATTGTGAACATGTAAATTTATAATGTACACATGACTGTTAGAGAAAATGTATTTTGTTCATAAGCTGAATAAACTTTTCTACTAACAACTGGAGCTTAAAGATGATTTTAAAACATGCTTGGTAAGCCAGTCACAGTAGTTGTTTAGGTTTCCTTCCAACTTCAAAGCCACAAGCTCCAAAGCTCCAATATAAGGAAAAATTAGGTATACAGTTAA
>NW_013837137.1:0-406 GCF_000517525.1 Limulus polyphemus
ACTCTTTATAATGGTACACTATAACTGACATAAAGAAAGTATTTCAGATATTTAATGTTTCAGTTAGTGCATCTTTATAATGGTACACTATAACTGACATAAAGAAAGTATTTAAGATATTTTATGTTTCAGTTAGTGCCTCTTTATAACGGTACACTATAACTGTCATAAAGAAAGTATTTAAGATATTTTATGTTTCAGTTAGTGCCTCTTTATAATGGTACACTATAACTGTCAAAAAGAAAGTATTTAAGATATTTTATGTTTCAGTTAGTGCATCTTTATAATGGTACACTATAACTGTCATAAAGAAAGTATTTAAGATATTTTATGTTTCAGTTAGTGCCTCTTTATAATGGTACACTATAACTGTCAAAAAGAAGTATTTAAGATATTTTATGTTTCA
>NW_013837138.1:0-405 GCF_000517525.1 Limulus polyphemus
CACGTAAAGCCGTATTCTTCAATTCAGATAGTTTAAACTGCAAATTGACCAAAGTGGTGACATTAGAGCAAACTGCATGTAACTAGTTCTATGATGAATTTATAACGCAGTAAGCTTTAAAGGTTAAAACTATAAAATTCAGAATTCGATCCTTGTGGTGGGCACATTACAAGAAGCTCAATATTTTGTTTTTTACTTAGCAATAAACAAACCAGAAATGGGTTTTCAGAAAGTTATCTAACCTATATAAAAGCCAGTGTGTGTGTCACATGAAGCTTGATTTCTCGAGGTAGGAGAAGCCAAAAGCCAAAATGAATTTATCCAGATAGAACAGTTCGATTACTGTCTGCCCATAACGATTTTAGTGACGTGGGTGAAAGGGGGTGCTATGAAACCTTATAAGTG
>NW_013837139.1:0-1333 GCF_000517525.1 Limulus polyphemus
GCCACAGAACAAGTTGTTTCTTCCTTATTATGATGTCTTTAATTTTTTTATACCAACCTACCTAACAACCGCCACAGAACAGGTTGTTCCTTCCTCATTATGATGTCTTTAAAATTTTTATTTTACTTGCTACCAAAGTACCTACCAACCGCTACAACACAGGTTGTTTCTTCCTTATTATGATATACTTAATTTTTGCTACCTACCTACCTAACAACAACCGCCACAAAAGAGGTTGTTTCTTCCTTATTATGATGTCTAGAATTTTTTTTTCTTGCAACCAACCTACCTACCAACCGCTACAAAACAGGTTGTTTCTTCCTTATTATGATATCTTTAATTTTTTGCTACCTACCTACCTAACAACCGCCACAAAACAGTTTGTTTCTTCCTTATTAAAAAATTAAAGACATCATAATAAGGAAGAAACAACTGTTTTGTGGCAGTTGTTAGCAAAAATAAAAAATTCTAGACATCATCAAAGACATCTTAATAAGGAAGAAACAACTTGTTCTGTGGCGGTTGTTAGGTAGTTTGATAGCAAAAAATTAAAGACGTCATAATAAGGAAGAAACAACCTGTTCTGTTGCGGTTGTTAGGTAGGTTGGTAGCCAAAAATAAATAAATTCTAGACATCATCATAAGGAAGAAACAACCTGTTTTGTTGCGGTTTGTAGCAGAAAAGAATTCTTCCTTATTATGATGTCTTTAATTTTTATTTTTTGCTACCAACTGCTACAAAACAGGTTGTTTCTTCCTTATTATGATATCTTTAATTTTTTGCTACCAACCGCCACAGAACAGGTTGTTTCTTTCTTATTGTGATGTCTTTAATTTTTTGCTACCTACCTAACAACCGCCACAAAACTGATTGTTTCTTCCTTATTATGATGTTTTTAATTTTTATTTTTCTTGCTACCAACCGCTACAAAACAGTTGTTTCTTCCTTATTATGATGTCTTTAATTTTTAATTTTTTGCTATCAACCTTCCTAACAACCGCTACAAAATAAGTTGTTTCTTCCTTATTATGATGATGTCTTTAATTTGTAATTTCTTTTGCTACCAACTGCCACAAAAAAGGTTGTTTCTTCCTTATTATGATGTCTAGAATTTATTTATTTTTTACTACTAACCTACATAACAACCGCGACAAAACAGGTTGTTTCTTCCTTATTATAAAGTCTTTAATTTTTTATTTTTTGCTATTAACTGCTACAAAACAGGTTGTTTCTTCCTTATTATGATATCCTTAATTTTTTGCTACCAACCTACCTACCAACCGCCACAGAACAGGTTGTTTCTTTCTTATTATGATATCTTTATTTTTTTCC
>NW_013837140.1:0-406 GCF_000517525.1 Limulus polyphemus
ACATACATGTATGTCAAAACACTTAGCAACATGTTCTAATTCATCGTGATTTCAAAGAACAAGCTTAAGATTGCTCACGTGAAGAGTAATAACAACCGAATAATGTGCTGTTAGGAACTCGTTATCATTCATGTAGAAATGTTATTACAGCTAAAACATTCTTCTATGATATAAGTTATTCCAATTTATGATTATTTAGATCCAAATTCAAACTCTTTAACGATAACAAGGTTTTAACATCTTAACAAATTATGTCTAGCATTTCTTCAAATTTTACACGAAATTTTTCTATCAAACTATATAAGAAATATTATTTAAAACATAACCAGGTTACACAGAAGGCCACAGAAGACAAAGAAACTTCCTTCTGTCGAGATAAAGCCTTCTTTAACAAGAAAGAAATCCC
>NW_013837141.1:0-406 GCF_000517525.1 Limulus polyphemus
GACTTTTATAAATCAACTAAATCTAAATAGTCTTTTAGTAGAGTCATCTTCCTTTGTTTACCTTGCTTCTGCCTTGCATGGGTGATGTTTTCTCATTTTGAGACTTTCTACCTCAAAGTAATTATGAGCAACCAGCTACTTTTGATTTTCTGATTTTGTTAGTCAAAATAAATGTTCTCACTAATGTAGTCTATATTACCATATGGCTCTTATGTTTTTTGACACATTTCTAATCAAGTTTTATGACAAGGTATTTGCTCTCGTCCTTTCCACTTGACCAAAATAGCTTATTTCCATCATTATTTATCTTTGCAGGATTTCACCCACACTAGTCTATGTCCAGCAGAAGTATGCCAGCAGGAGATTATTAGTATTTTTTATTATTTTGTACATTCTTCTGGTATTC
>NW_013837142.1:0-931 GCF_000517525.1 Limulus polyphemus
ATCATGTTACAACGTGGTGGTGTATTTAACCCATGTAGGATATTATGATGTGCATATGTTACAACGTCGTGGTGTATTTAACCCATGTAGGATATTATGGTGTGATCATGTTACAACGTGGTGGTGTATTTACCCTATGTAGGATATTATGGTGTGTACATGTTACAACGTGGTGGTGTATTTAACCCATCACACCATAATATCCTACACGTTGTAACATGTACACACCATAATATCCTACATAGGGTAAATACACCACCACGTTGTAACATGATCACACCATAATATCATACATGGGTTAAATACACCACGACTTTGTAACATGTAATGTACACACCATAATATCCTACATGGGTTAAATACACCACGACGTTGTAACATATACACACCATAATATCCTACATGGGGTAAATACACCACCACGTTGTAACATGTACACACCATAATATCATACATGGGTTAAATAAACCACCACGTTGTAACATGTACACACCATAATATCCTACATGGGTTAAATACACCACCACGTTGTAACATGTACACACCATAATATCATACATGGGTTAAATACACCACCACGTTGTAACATGTACATACCATAATATCCTACATGGGTTAAATACACCACCACGTTGTAACATATACACATCATAATATCATACATGGGTTAAATACACCACGACGTTGTAACATGTACACACCATAATATCACACATGGGTTAAATACACCACGATAATATCATACATGGGGTAAATACACCACGACGTTGTAACATGATCACACCATAATATCCTACATGGGGTAAATACACCACCATGTTGTAACATGTACACACCATAATATCCTACATGGGTTAAATACACCACGACGTTGTAACGTTGTAACATGATCACACCTTAAATACACCACCACCCCCATGTAGGATATTAT
>NW_013837143.1:0-406 GCF_000517525.1 Limulus polyphemus
TTTACGATATAATTGACGGCGTTCTCGGTGTTGCTATGGTTTCTGTCCAGCTTGTTTGTAATTAAGCACAATTAAGCTACACAATGGGCTATCTGTGCTCTGCCCACCACGGGTATCGAAACCCGGTTTCTAGCGTTGTAAGTCCGCAGACATACCGCTGTGCCACTGGGGGGCGTTTCTGTTCAGGCTACATACTTAATGGATTGTTTGTAATTATGCACAAAGCTACACACAATGGGCTATCTGTGCTCGGCCCACCACAGGTATCGAAACCCGGATTCTAGCGTTGTAAGTCCGCAAACATATCGCTGTGCCACTGGGGGGCGTTTCTGTTCAGACTACATACTTAATGGATTGTTTGTAATTATGCACAAAGCTACACGATGGGCTATCTGTGCTCTGCCCA
>NW_013837144.1:0-783 GCF_000517525.1 Limulus polyphemus
AAAGAAGTGGCGTGATACTAGTCACGTGACCTCGCTGACTCAACACTATCAATTAAAATGTATTGATTATCAGTTCTGTATTCTCGCTCTTAGTGTTACCGAATGTGATATCAGTGCTACAACATTTCGATCTCTCGTACCTAACCCTAATTTTTGCCCCCCAGTGGCACAGCGGCATGTCTGCGGACTTACAACGCTAGAATCCGGGTTTCGATACCCGTGGTGGGCAGGGCATAGATAGCCCATCGTGTAGCTTTGTGCTTATTTAAAAACAAACGAACAAGCATTCTTTGCTTCGTCGCACCTTCTGCTATAGACTGCAGTTTCGCCTATTCAAGATTAATCAGCGCAATTAGGGTTAGCAAACAAATGAAATACAGATAGGCCTCTTATAATGGTGATGCGCTAAGATTTATGGGTTTTTAATTCATCATATAGTAACTTAAATTAATTTAAGTGCAAGAAAATTATCATGGCATTGCGCTTAATTTATTATTGGATATTATATAGCTGGCCACCTATTTAATTATTAAGCATACGTGTTATAGATTTCTCATATTTTTCACTATAGGTTAAATTTAAAATACCATATGTGATTAGGTCATTATATGGTGAATTATTTAAAAAGGACGCAAAATCCTCATAAACCTAATATATAAAACTGTTACACAACTTGTATTAAGTATATTGAGAGTGATTGCCATACTGAAAATCCCTATAAACCTAATATATAAAACTGTTACACAACTTGTATTAAGTATATTGAGAGTGATTGCCATACTG
>NW_013837145.1:0-405 GCF_000517525.1 Limulus polyphemus
AGACAACTTTAAATATGTATATAAAACAACTTTAAATATATAAATATGTATATAAGACAACTTTAAATATATAAATATATATATAAAACAACTTTAAATATGTATACAAGACAACTTTAAATATATAAATATGTATATAAAACAACTTTAAATATATAAATATGAATACAAGACAACTTTAAATATATAAATATGTATATAAAACAACTTTAAATATATAAATATGAATACAAGACAACCTTAAATATATAAATATGTATATAAGACAACTTTAAATATATAAATATGTATATAAGACAACTTTAAATATATAAATATGTATATAAGACAACTTTAAATATAAATATGTATATAAAACAACTTTTAAATATATAAATATGTATATAAGATAACTTTAAATATATA
>NW_013837146.1:0-479 GCF_000517525.1 Limulus polyphemus
CAAACTCGGAGCCATTCTATAAACCGTTATGCCGCGGCTAAAAATGAACAACATGTTCACACAGGAAAGAATAATTTGACGTATCATTTGTACGTCAATGTGTAACATTTCTGTTTAATATATCAAATGCTGTATATATTTATACATTTGTTCCTTGCGAAGGGGCCTCTTCTGACGTCAGCAGCCAAGTCGATCTCTTGACTACGTTATTAAATATTATGTTTCTCCGCGCTCGTGCTACCTGTACCTTTTTTATATTACGAAAATTTTCGACCTGTCTGACGTTTCCATCAAACTGCTTGTTTCCTGGAATACCACCAATCACAGTAACGACCTGTGGTTGGCAGCTCATTATACCACCAATCACAGTAACGACCTGTGGTTGGCAGCTCATTATACCACCAATGGCAGCTTATTATATCACCAATCACAGTAACGACCTGTGGTTGGCAGCTCATTATACCACCAATCACAGTAAC
>NW_013837147.1:0-405 GCF_000517525.1 Limulus polyphemus
TCGTAGCTACTGGCATTTCTGGTGTGACACAATGATGGACAATATACAATTCATCTTGTTGCTACTGAAGATCGTAGCTCTGGCATTCCTGGTGTGATACAATGATGGACAATACACACAATTAATATTATTGCAACTAAAGCTCGTAGCTCTGGCATTCCTGGTATGATACAATGATGGACAATACACAATTCATCTTGTTGCTACTAAAGCTCGCAGCTCTGGCATTCCTGGTGTGACAAGCTGATGGACTATGGGTAATTCATCCTGTTGCTACTGAAGCTCGTAGGTCTGGCGTTCCTGGTGATACGATAATGGACTACACACGATTCATCTTGTAGTTATTGGAGCTCGTAGCTCTAACATTCCTGGTGTGAGACAATGATGGACAATATACAATTCATC
>NW_013837148.1:0-405 GCF_000517525.1 Limulus polyphemus
CCTTGTCACGTTGTCCCCTCTTATTTATACCCGCTTACCCTATATCTAGTAAGAACTAGAACATTCGCCAAAGTACAGGATAATTCTAGAAAGTAGAGAGCGTGAGAATCACATGATCTCGATGACGCAACAATATTCATAATAATATCAATTAATTATCAAAATAATGATAATAATTATCAGAAAACTTCTAACGCGCGTGACAAGTACGACAGAGCTCTTATTAAGTAAGCTTATAAATTAAAAAAAGAGACAAAAAGAAATAAACTAGAGATATGTAAAAACAACTTTAGATCTAGTTATTACCAGGACAAACAACTTTAGATCTAGTTATTACCAGGACAAACAATTTTAGATTTGGTTATTACCAGGACAAGCAACTTTAGATTTAGTTATTACCCAGGA
>NW_013837149.1:0-406 GCF_000517525.1 Limulus polyphemus
ACTGTCAATAAGAAGACACAAGATTTAATGATATTGTGTACTGTCAATAAAAAGACACAAGATTTAACGATACTCTGTACTGTCAATAAAAAGCCACAGGATTTAACGATACTGTGTACTGTCAATAAGAAGACTCGAGATTTAACGATACTGTGTACTTTCAAAAGAAATACATAAGATTTAACAAAACTGTGTACTGTCAATAAGAAGACACACGATTTAACAATAGTGTGTACAATCAATAAGAAGACACACGATTTAGCAGTACTTTGTACTATCAATAAAAAGACACAAGAGTTAACGATATTGTGTACTGTCAATAAGAAGACACAAGATTTAACGATACTGTGTACTGTCCAAAAGAAGACACAAGATTTAACGATACTGTGTATTGTCAATAAGAAGA
>NW_013837150.1:0-407 GCF_000517525.1 Limulus polyphemus
AGTTTTTTCTTATAGTTCCACGATTTCTCTAACCAAAACGCTGTATCCCGAGTGTTGTAGACAAACTTTATTTGTAGCCAACTAAGAAAAAAGTCGAGCCATATTATCGTTTTATTTTGTACCAAATTACGGATACCAGCTGGCTGGGAAAATCCTAATCCGTCTATCATCTCCGGCTTTCTCACATGAAATAAGAACATTAAGTTGACCGGGAAAAGAATGAAAAGGAAGCAGTTTGATGCACTACGTTTTGGTAAACGACAAAGAAGATGATGGACGCGGGAGTTTTTTCAGTTTGATGCACTACGTTTTGGTAGACGACAAAGAAGATGATGGACGCGGGAGTTTTTTCAGTTTGATGCACTACGTTTTGGTAGACGACAAAGAAAATGATGGACGCGGGAGCT
>NW_013837151.1:0-402 GCF_000517525.1 Limulus polyphemus
GAGACTTCCCTTTGGTCTTCCTGGGATTATACAACCACACCATGTCTCCTGGTACATGTCTGACTTCAGTAGATCTCTTATCATAAGATAACTTCATCGAATCAGCAGACGTTTTCAAGTTTGAACGCATTTGATGGTGAATATCATCCATCCTTTCCGATAACACTTCCACAAACTCTGACATATTCACAGGCAACTGTTCAAAAGGTGAGTGTCCCTTATGCTTGGGTCCCCTTTTAGCACTACATGTACTGCATGTCCTGCATCATTCTTCCACATCTCGCCTCATACCTATCCAGTAAGATCTTTGTCGTATGTAGACCGAATGTCTTCTTGATTCCGAGATGTCCTCCTGTTAAAGTATCATGGGATTGACGCAGCACAACTTCCCGTAACTTTCTC
>NW_013837152.1:0-406 GCF_000517525.1 Limulus polyphemus
AATTAAGCACAAAGCTACACAATGGGGCTATCTGTGCTCTGCCCACCACGGGTATCGAAACCCGGATTCTAGCGTTGTAAGTCCGCAGACATACCGCTGTGCTACTGGGGGCGAATTAAGCACAAAGCTACACAATGGGGCTATCTGTGCTCTGCCTACCACGGGTATCGAAACACGGTTTCTAGTGTTGTAAGTTCGCAGATATACCGCTGTGTTATTGGGGGACGAATGACTTTGCAGGAAGAGGTAATGGTGGTAGGGGTGTTTTCTGTTACCCACTTTCAACACCCAGCAGCTCTTAATGTCCTTCCAAAGTGTTTCACGTGATTCATTAATAGACGGCCATTGCCTGAAGAAGTGTCTAACGGGCCGAAGTTGAAAGGTCACGGGTCAGAATAGTAAGTGA
>NW_013837153.1:0-406 GCF_000517525.1 Limulus polyphemus
ATGCATTAAAGATCCAAAACCTATAGTAAACAAGGAAGGATGTGCATTAAAGATCCAACACCTATAGTAAACAAAGAAAGATAGGCATTAAAGATTCAACACCTATAGTAAACAAGGGAGGATGTGCATTAAAGATCCAACACTTATAGTAAACAAGGAAGGATGTGCATTAAAGGTCCAACACCTATAGTAAACAAGGAAGAATGTGCATTAAAGATCCAACACCTATAGTAAACAAGGGAGGGTGTGCATTAAAGATCCAAAAACTATTGAAAACAAGGGATGATGTGCATTAAAGATCCAAAACCTATAGTAAACAAGGGATGATGTGCATTAAATATCCAACACTTATAGTAAAAAAGGGAGGATTTGCACTTAAGATCCAACACTTATAGTAAACAAGAAA
>NW_013837154.1:0-405 GCF_000517525.1 Limulus polyphemus
CTTTATATATTGTTAGCTATTTTGATAGCCATAAAGACCATCGTCAAATTATTAAAGTGTTATATTTTTAGCTATTTTGATAAAGGACCATCGTGAAGTTATTAAAGCTTTATATTGTTAGCTATTTTGATAGCCATAAGGACCATCGTCATATTATTAAAGTGTTATATTTTTAGCTATTTTGATAAAGGACCATCGTGAAGTTATTAAAGCTTTATATTGTTAGCTATTTTGATAAAGGACCATCGTCAAGTCATTCAAGTTTTATATTGTTAGATATTTTGATAGCCATAAGGGTCATCGTCAAGTCACTCAAGTTTTATATTGTTAGATATTTTGATAGTCATAAGGGTCATCGTCAAGTCACTCAAGTTTTATATTGTTAGATATTTTGATAAGTCATAA
>NW_013837155.1:0-405 GCF_000517525.1 Limulus polyphemus
CTAGAGTTAGGTGTAAGTACAACCAACTAACCTAAACTAGAGTTGGGTGTAAGTACAACCAACTAACCTAATCTAGAGATGGGTGTAAGTACAACCAAAACCAGAAATGAACTAAGTTACAATCAATCCAAACTAAAAATGTTAGTAAATACGACCAAAACCAGAAATGAACTAAGTTACAATCAATCCAAACTAAAAATGCTAGTAAATACGACCAAAATTAAAGATGTAAGTACAACTAACCAAAACTAGAGGTGTGTTAATACAACCAACCAATCAAAACTAGAGATGTGTGTTTATACAACCAATCAAAACTAGAGATGTGTGTTTATACAACCAATCAAAACTAGAGATGTGTGTTTATACAACCAATCAAAACTAGAGATGAGTGTAAGCACAACCAAT
>NW_013837156.1:0-495 GCF_000517525.1 Limulus polyphemus
TATTGACAGTACACAGTATCGTTAAATCTTGTGTCTTCTTATTGACAGTACACAGTATCGTTAAATCTTGTGTCTTCTTATTGACAGTACACAGTATCGTTAAATCTTGTGTCTTCTTATTGACAGTACACAGTATCGTTAAATCTTGTGTCTTATTGACAGTACACAGTATCGTTAAATCTTGTGTCTTCTTATTGAAAGTACACAGTATCGTTAAATCTTGTGTCTTCTTATTGAAAGTACACAGTATCGTTAAATCTTGTGTCTTCTTATTGAAAGTACACAGTATTCTTAAATCTTGTGTCTTCTTATTGAAAGTACACAGTATCGTTAAATCTTGTGTCTTCTTATTGAAAGTACACAGTATTGCTAAATCGTGTGTCTTCTTATTGATAGTACACAGTATTAACAGTACACAGTATCGTTAAATCTTGTGTCTTCTTATTGACAGTACACAGTCTTGCTAAATCTTGTGTCTTCTTATTGACAGTACAC
>NW_013837157.1:0-405 GCF_000517525.1 Limulus polyphemus
GTTAGTGTATAACATTATGGATCTGAATGCTCCATGGTGCACATCCCATTACTGCATGGCTGCTGTATAAGATTATGGATCTGAAAGTTGCATGGTACACATCCGATTACTGCCGGGTTAGTGTATAACATTATGGACCTGAAAGCTCCATGGTGCACATTCCATTACTGCCTGGCTAGGGCTGGTTAGTGTATGAGGTTATGGATCTGAAAGTTCCATGGTCGACATTCCATTACTGCCTGGTTAGTGTATAAGATTTTTGATCTGAAAGTTCCATGGTACACATCCTATTACTGCCTGATTAGTGTATATGATTATGGATCTGAAAGTTCCATGGTACACATCCCATTACTGCCTGGTTAGTGTATAACATTATGGATCTGAAAGTTCCATGGTACACATCCG
>NW_013837158.1:0-405 GCF_000517525.1 Limulus polyphemus
TTGTTACGTCTCCGTTTGTTAATTGATTTTCCGTAACTTCGTTGCGACGAAACTTAAGCAACACAAGTTCTTTCTTAATAAAAACTGGTTTATTCTTTCCGAATACAACTTTACCGATACACTCAACTTCAACAATCGCGCTAAACAAACGCTATAACAACGAACGTGCTCAATAATACTTCTGACTGCAGATCAATTACTCACTATCTACGCACACATTACATTACCCTCCTCTCGCGTCACGTTGTCCCCTCTTATATATACCAAACTACCCTATATCTAGCAAATACTAGAGCATTCGCCAAGATACGAGATAGTTCTAGAAACGTGGCGTCACTGTAGTCATGTGACTCGCTGACGCAACAATATATATAATACAAACCAGAAACAACTACCATCAGACCA
>NW_013837159.1:0-406 GCF_000517525.1 Limulus polyphemus
CATATTAGTTACTTACAGTTCTCACTTGATTATAACAAGAGTTTCCTTGATATGTATATTGTAATATTAAACGTATTAGTTTACTTACAGTTCTCACTTGATTATAACAAGAGTTTCCTTGTATATGTATATTGTGATATTAAACGTATTAGTTTACTTACAGTTCTCACTTGATTATAACAAGAGTTTCCTTGTATATGTATATTGTGATATTAAGCGTATTAGTTTACTTACAGTTCTCACTTGATTATAACAAGAGTTTCCTTGAATATGTATATTGTAATATTAAACATATTAGTTTACTTACAGTTCTCACTTGATTATAACAAGAGTTTCCTTGAATATACATATTGTTATATTAAACATATTAGTTTACTTACACCTCTCACTTGATTATAACAATATC
>NW_013837160.1:0-444 GCF_000517525.1 Limulus polyphemus
TCGTTAAATCTTGTGTCTTCTTATTGACAGTGCACAGTATCGTTAAATCTTGTGTCTTCTTATTGACAGTACGTAGTATCGTTAAATCATGGGTCTTTTTATAGATAGTACACAATATCGTTAAATCTTGGGTCTTTTTATAGATAGTACACAGTATTGCTAAATCGTGTGTCTTCTTATTGAGAGTACACAGTATAGTTAAATCTTGTGTCTTCTTATTGACAGTACACAATATTGTTAAATCTTGTGTCTAGTTATTGACAGTACACAATATCGTTAAATCTTGTGTCTTCTTTTTGACAGTACACAGTATCGTTAAATACTTGTGTCTTCTTATTGACAGTACACAGTATTGTTAAATCTTGTGTCTTCTTATTGACAGTACATAGTATCGTTAAATCTTGAGTCTTCTTATTGACAGGACACATTATTGTTAAATCTTGT
>NW_013837161.1:0-405 GCF_000517525.1 Limulus polyphemus
GAAACACAAGTGTACAGGACGACCTTTCGTCTTCAGGTCCACGAAGACGAAACGCAAAAGACTTTCGAAACGTCGTCATGTACACTTGTGTCTCTACAACAGGCAGTTGCCGTCCATTCTACAACGTTTCATCATGAATACTCTGCCTAAACAATCTATCAAAGAATGTAATATTTATTGTTTATCTATTATTGGCTGGTAATTCCTGGTTCACCCTGTACTTAAGCTTTTTAAAGGAACACCAAACGTCTGTAATAAAATTAGCTTCAAAGAAGAATGATAATATCGTTTACACTAAAATTATGATTTTTTAAAATTACTACCAGTTATTGATAAAGTGAATACTCCGTATGAAACTATGTCACATCAGTGAAATTGATTGACTTCATTGTTTTGAGTTATCAT
>NW_013837162.1:0-401 GCF_000517525.1 Limulus polyphemus
CTTACTATTAACATATTCTGAAACCGCTGAACATACCAAGCTCTTTCTACATTACCAATTCTGAAATCATTGAATATACCAAGCTCTTTCTACATTACCAATTCTGAAACCGCTGAAGATACCAAGCTCTTTCTACATTACCACTTCTGGAACCGCTGAACATACCAAACTCTTTCTACCTTACACTTTCTGAAACCACTGAACATACTAAGATCTTTTTACATAACTTATTCTGAAACTACTGGACATACCAAGCTCTTTCTACATTACCAATTCTGAAATCATTGAATATACCAAGCTCTTTCTACATTACCAATTCTGAAACCGCTGAAGATACCAAGCTATTTCTACATTACCAATTCTGAAACCGCTGAAGATACCAAGCTCTTTCTACATAACAT
>NW_013837163.1:0-400 GCF_000517525.1 Limulus polyphemus
TTAAATTTTGTGTCTTCTTATTGACAGTACACAGTATCGTTAAATCTTGTGTCTTCTTTTTTGACAGTACACAGTATTGCTAAATCGTGTGTCTTCTTATTGACAGTACACAGTTTTGTTAAATCTTGTGTCTTCTTATTGAAAGACACAGTATTGTTAAATATTTTGTCTTCTTATTGACAGTACACAGTATAGTTAAATCTTGTGTCTTCTTATTGACAGTACACAGTATAGTTAAATCTTGTGTCTTCTTATTGACAGTACACATTATCGATGAATATTGTTTCTTCTTATTGACAGTACACATTATCGTTAAATCTTGTGTCTTCTTATTGACAGTACACAGTATTGTTAAATATTGTGCCTTCTTATTGACAGTACACAGTGTCGTAAAATCTTG
>NW_013837164.1:0-424 GCF_000517525.1 Limulus polyphemus
GCCACGTTGTTGATGAAGGTTACGAAGTTCAGTTAGAATAACATTAGTGGAATCTCGTGTCCTGTATTCCTGTATTAACTTACGCACTAAGTACTGATAGTCTGTTGTTTCTCTAAGTTCGCCATAAGCCCTTATATAGCGCTTTGCCTCTCCCGCTGTTCTTAAACGCAGTATATCAGCTTTCTGGGCATCTGTCCAGCCTGATATCCTTGCTGCTTCCTCTAAGGCATCTATAAAACTCTCGACATCTTCTTCTTCAGTGCCGTGATACAACAGTATGGCATTTGTTAAGTGTGTCGCGCCGCGGGAGCCTATCGGAGCGGGTCGTTCTGCTGCGGCTTCGGGATTGGCGTCGGCCTGCCTAGTGGCTCTAGGACGTGCGCCACCCTCCTCCATAGTCGTATCTAACCCCAGCAGTAGCCAT
>NW_013837165.1:0-406 GCF_000517525.1 Limulus polyphemus
TACAGCGTGACGCGGGAATGTAATGTGTGTGTAGATAGTGAGTTATTGAACTGCAGTCACAGGGTATTGTTGAAGTTAACGTTCGTTCGTTATAGTGTTTGTTTTAGCGCGAGTATTGAGATTAAGTGTATCGCAGAGTTATATTCGGAAAGAATAAACCAGTTTTATTAAGTAAAGACTTGTGTCGTTAAAGTTTCGTCGGAACGAAGTTACGGAAAGTTAATTAACAAACGGAGACGTAACAATACATACACATTCTAAAATATCAATAGAAATACCGCAATAACATTGTTTCATTGAAAACAATTTGCTTCCAAAGTTTAGAATTTGTTACATATAAAATATTATTAATATTTATCTTAACCATTATATCTCAACGGCTCTTAAAGTAAAATAAAATCTAATA
>NW_013837166.1:0-406 GCF_000517525.1 Limulus polyphemus
TGGGATAAAATTGAAGAGGACCTCATATACTTTATTATATTAATTTTATTTTCAGCTCCGGCTTTAAATGGAGACATTTAGTAATAATATTACTGTAGTTCATTCCTTCATTTCATTTAACGAGATTCATTGAATAAAATTGAAGAGGACCTCATATACTTTATCATATTAATTTTATTTGGAGCTGAGTATACGAGGATGTTTTCAATTTGACTGTACCTCGAAGAGAAGGATCTATAACTATTATCAAGTACAATCTAGAATATTTTTTGTATCTTACAGTATTACTAAGAGTCACCATCTAAAAGCAGGATCTCAGCATAAAAGCAGCATCATAAAATATAGGAGGTCGTTTTTAATTTCGTCTATTGTATCACATAAAGAGTCTTGTCTTGTTTTGAATTTC
>NW_013837167.1:0-827 GCF_000517525.1 Limulus polyphemus
GTTTCCTGTTTGCTTTTATTGTCGTTGCTGCTGTTTTTCACACACACAAATAAACATTTAGCTAGAAACGGTGTAGGTGTGGTTTGTATTTCCCCTTTAGTTTAGAAAAGCAAACATTTCTTTATTCACCAAATTTGTTCGAATTGTTTGTACGTGTAGTATAAGTAAAGTAATGATACATGCTTTGGAGTGTGAGGTATTTGTTCTTGAATAGTCACACACTGTTAAAGGCCATTGTCCTTTTTTATGTTACTGAACTTTCCATTAAAGATGTCACTGGATAACTCCTTAGAACCGTGTTAATGTGTTTCTTGTGACATCGATCGTGTAGAGATTAACCCATTAACTGCGGCGGTAACTTTAATTTTTAGGACAATTAGTAAACCATTTTTGTTTATCTTTTTTTTCCTTTAATTTTTCTTACTTGAATAATATTTTAAGTAGCGTAAATAAAAAATATAACCTTGCTAATTTAGTTATAATAATATAATTTCTTTAAAGAAAATGGCTTAGAGGGAAACTAAATATATATATATATATATTTAGAAAAAATCGACTTTGTATGGTAGATTTCAATGGTACTATGATTAATCCAACATCGCAGTCTTTACACATATATGATGTGTCATTTAGCTGCACAAACACAGCATCGAAACGAAGATCTTCCTGATTTTCCTTCTTTTTGAGGAGTAAAGTTTGTAAAGTGATGTGCTGTGAGGCGGTTAGGAGATGATGATGGGACATATCTTCCTGCTTTGGTGGTGCATTCCCCATATTTCGCAATAAGCCGCTTTATGAGTTCTATTTTGAACTTTAACAATGTATTC
>NW_013837168.1:0-406 GCF_000517525.1 Limulus polyphemus
AGCCACATTATTAGCTAAAACACGTGATCATAATATTAGTGTTTGCAGGTTTTTCTTTTAAACACTTCCTGTGATGTTTTCTTTTGAGTCTTCTTTCTGTATAGCGAGTAAGGCATGAAACGTCTAAATATTATATTATTTTACATTATTCATTCTGTATAGCGAGTAAGGCATGAAACGTCTAAATATTATATTATTTCACATTATTCATTCTGTATAACGAGTAAGGCATGAAACGTCTAAATATTATATTATTTTACATTATTCATTCTGTATAACGAGTAAGGCATGAAACGTCTAAATATTATATTATTTTACATTATTCGCTTTGCTTTTTTTTTGCTTTTTAATTATGCACAAAGCTACACAAGGGCTATCTGTGCTCTGCCCACCACGGGTATCGAAA
>NW_013837169.1:0-604 GCF_000517525.1 Limulus polyphemus
AACGAGTATAACCTACACGTTTCTCCAGTTCTGATAATTAACCAGTATAACCTACCCATTTCTCCTGTTCTGATAATTAACCAGTATAACCTACCCATTTCTTCAGTTCTGATAATTAACCAGTATAACCTACCCATTTCTCCTGTTCTGATAATTAACTAGTGTTGATGTCTTTAGTCCTGCTCTATTAATGGTATAGATATTTCATAACACTTCCCAACTGTTTCAGTTCTAGCAACTTTATAAAACGACAGTTACCGATGTCTTTAGTCCTGCTCTATTAACCGTATAGATATTTCATAACACTTACCAACTGTTTCAGTTCTAACAACTTTATAAAACGACAGTTACCGATGTCTTTAGTCCTGCTCTATTAACAGTATAAATATTTCATAACACTTACCAACTGTTTCAGTTCTAGCAACTTTATAAAACGACAGTTACCGATGTCTTTAGTTTTACTCTATTAACAGTATAAATATTTCATAACACCAACTGTTTCAGTTCTAGCAACTTTATAAAACGACAGTTGCCGATGTCTTTAGTCCTGCTCTATTAACAGTATAAATATTTCATAACACTTACCAATTGTTTCAGTTCTAGC
>NW_013837170.1:0-519 GCF_000517525.1 Limulus polyphemus
GACAGTACACAGTATCGTTAAATCTTGTGTCTTTTTATTGATAGTACACAGTATTGTTAAATCGTGTGTCTTCCTATTGAAAGTACACAGTATCGTTAAATCTTGTGTCTTTCAAGATTTAACGATACTGTGTACTGTCAATAAGAAGACACAAGATTTAACAAAACTGTGTACTGTCAATAGGAAGACACAAGATTTAACATTACTGTGTACTATCAATAAAAAGACACAAGATTTAACGATACTGTGTACTGTCAATAAGACTGTCAATAAAAAGACAACAAAACTGTGTGATTTGACACAAGTGTACTTTCAATAAGAAGACAAGAGATTTAACAACATTGAATTATTGACAGTACACAGTATTGTTAAATCTTGTGTCTTCTTATTGACAATACACAGTATCATTAAATCATGTGTCTTCTTATTGATAGTACATATTATCGTTAAATCTTGTGTCTTTTTATTGATAGTACACAGTATTGTTAAATCGTATGTCTTCCTACTGACAGTACACAG
>NW_013837171.1:0-892 GCF_000517525.1 Limulus polyphemus
CTAAGTATACAGAGGACCTGATACATCTAGTCTACTGTCAGAATCCCAACTAAGTATACAGAGAGCCTGATACATCTAGTCTACTGTCAGAATCCCAGCTAAGTATACTGAGAACCTAATACATCTAGTCTACTGTCGGAATCCCAACTAAGTATACAGAGAACCTGATACATCTAGTCTACTGTCAGAATCCCAGCGGTTTCAGTACCACAAGATACAGTATATGTCTACAATGTAGTTAGCGGTTTCAGTACCACAAGATACTGTCAATTTCTACCATTTAGTGAGAAGTTTCAGCATCAATACATCTTTTATTGTATCTTCATCCTTTTTATGTATACAGACATCACGCACGTGAAAACTGTTGATTCCAAAACAAAGCCTCAGTTGCTTCACGAAAGTCGCTCTTTATTTATAATACCTGCCCCCCTCCCCCAACCTACCCACCCAGTAGCTCAGCGGGAAGACTGAGGATTTGGTGGTATAATTTACATAATTTGATGGTATTCAAATACTATTTACCTATAATTTTGATGATGATTCTGATTATTGGGATTCTGACAGTTGACTAGATGTATCAGGTTCTCTGAATACTTAGTTCCACAAGATACAGTATATGTTTACAATGTAGTCAGCGGTTTCAGTACCACAAGATACTGTATATGTCTACAATGTAGTCAGCGGTTTCAGTACCACAAGATACGGTAAATACAATGTAGTCAGCGGTTTCAGTATCTACAATGTAGTCAGCGGTTTCAGTACCACAAGATACTGTATATTTCTTTTACCGTATCTTGTGGTACTGAAACCGCTGACTACATTGTAGACATATACAGTATCTTGTGGTACTGAAACCGCTGACTACATTGTAAACATATACTGTATCTTGTGG
>NW_013837172.1:0-541 GCF_000517525.1 Limulus polyphemus
GTAGCTATACGAACAATTAACTCTAGGTTACTGGACACAGGAGCTATACGAATAACTAACACTAGATTACTGGACACAGTAGCTATACGAATAACTAACACTAGGTTACTGGACACAGGAGCTATACGAATAACTAACACTAAATTACTGGACACAGGAGCTATACGAATAACTAACACTAGATTACTGGACACAGAAGCTATACGAATAACTAACACTAGATTACTGGACACAGGAGCTATACGAATAACTAACACTAGATTACTGGACACAGTAGCTATACGAATAACTAACACTAGATTACTGGACACAGGAGCTATACGAATAACTAACACTAGATTACTGGACACAGAGCTATACGAATAACTAACACTAGATTACTGGACACAGTAGCTATACGAATAATTAACTCTAAGTTAGTAAAGAATAGTTTATAGAAGTTTAAAACTGGCTAGCTGGAGAGAGTAAACGGTACACTGGATTGGAAATAGGGCTGTTAAGTCATGTATCACTCTCCTTTTGGTGTTATTCATTATGCCTA
>NW_013837173.1:0-856 GCF_000517525.1 Limulus polyphemus
TGGTTTTTTGGTTGTTCCTTGACTTGCCGGTCGAGTATGGCCCAGAGGTTTTCGATGTGGTTCATGTCAGGAGATTGGCTCGGCCAGGGCAACTTCTGGATACCATTTTCTTCCTGCCACTTTTGGGCGTTTCTAGCAGTGTGACACGGTGTTCCATCTTCCTGGAACAACGTTGCGTTCTTGTCCACGAAACCCGAGGAATAAAGTGGCAAGAGTCCTTCCTCCAATACTTCGACGTATTTAGCACAATTTATGTTGTCAACGCACTCCACTAAGCTCGATTTCCCACCAATCCAAGCAGTTCCCCAAACCATCACGTTGAAACCACCATGCTTCACAGTTGGCTGCAATCTGTTGAGCCAAAACTCTTGGTGAGGCATTCTCCAGACCCATAGCCTTCCACTGTGGGCTGTCAAGAGGAGCATCGAAATGGATCCCAGATTAACGGCTGCAGAAGTGGCCAAAGTTGGTGGGATGAGCCCGAAATCTGTTCAACGGATTCTCCACAGATTGGGGTTATCATTGCAGAGGAGCTAGACGGAAGCCCTTATTAAGACCTGCCAACATAGTCAGACGAAAGAAGTGGGCAAGTTATATGATGACCAAGCCTCTGGACTTTTGGAAGACCGTATTGTTCTCAGACGAATCAAGATTCGCTCAATTTTCGGTCTTTGTCCTCTCCATGGACCAGGACGACCCGGACGCTGCTCAGTTGTTTCCTTGCCGTTTTTCCTGAACTGCACGATGATTCTGTTGATTGTCGAAAGCGGGATTCCCAAATTCTGCGAAATTTTCCGCTGACTTATTCCACCATCTGCTTGACCAACTGTCCTTCCTCTAACAAATTCTGACAATT